>NC_133652.1:149170790-149470790 GCF_009905375.1 Apium graveolens
ACCTGATTGCTTGATGAACTAACTTCGTTTTCTTCAGAATCAGCCATGAGAGCAAGGTTGACATAATCCACATCTTTATCCTCTTCATCTCCATCAGTTGCCCAGTCCTTTTCTTGAGTAATGAAAGCCCTTTCCTTCTGTTTGAGCAGATCAAAGTATTTCTTTTTGTAATCTACTTGTTCAAATTTCTTCTTTTCAGAGGTTGGCTTTCTGCACTCACTTGCAAAGTGTCCACTTATACCACAATTAAAACACTTGAACTTGGATTTGTCCACCATGTTCTTATAGGGTTTAGTGGCTCTAGTGTTTTTCCTGAACTTCATCTTTGCAAATCTCCTGGACAGAAATGCAAGATGCTCATCAATACCATCAGAGTCATCTTGACTGGAGTTGTCTTCATTTTCAGCAACTTGCTCTTTACCCTTGTCTGATTCTGGATTTCTTACACCATCTTTGGAGCTTGATGTAGATCTCACAGTTTCTTTTCTGCATGCTTTCTCATTTTCAGCTACCAATGCAACTGAACCTCCTTTCTTTCTCCCCCTCTCCAATACCTCATCCTGTTCCAACTCTAGTTCATAAGTCTTCAAGATTCCATATAATCTTTCAAGAGTAAAGTCCTTATAATCCTGAGAGTTTCTTAAGGAAACAGTCATGGGTTTCCATTCCTTTGGTAAGGATCTCAAAAATTTAAGATTTGAATCCTTCACCTGGTACACTCTACCATACAGCTTCAGTCCATTCAACAGCTTTTGGAATCTATTGAATGTGTCATTTAAAGATTCATTCTCTTCAAAATGAAAGTACTCATACTGTTGAATGAGAAGCTGCATTTTGTTCTCTTTTACTTGTTCTGTACCTTCACACAGCAGCTGAACTGTGTCCCAAACCTCTTTGGCAGTTGAACAATTTATCACATTATCAAACATATCCTTATCAAGACCATTAAACAAAATGTTCATAGCCTTCTTATCCTTGTGGACTTCTTCTGTGTCTTCCATTGTCCATTCTGCTCTAGGTTTTGGAATGGATTGACCAACAGCAATTGTGGCCGTAGCAACTGTGGCTACTTTGTGGGGAATGTGAGGACCATTCTCAATGCAGTTTACATAACCTTCATCTTGGGAGAGTAGATGAAGGTGCATTTTCACCTTCCAGTGGTGATAACTGTCTTTGTCAAGAACTGGGATCTTTACTCCAATATCCTTCTTACTCATCTTTGTTAGATTCCAAGATCTTTAAACTCTTTGTGTGTCAAGAGCTTGCTCTGATACCAATTGTTATTCCTAGAGGACTAACAATGAGATTTACAGAAGGGGGGGTTGAATGTAAATCTCAAAACTTTTTCAGGTTTTGAGAAGTTTATTAAAGCAGTGTGTTCTAGATGAACAAGTGTATGAATTGCTTTGAGCTAATACAGACAGATATATATTCAAACACAAAATGTAAGGAACACAACAAACTTTAAAAACTTTTCTGGTGGATTTGTTGTTCCACCAGAGATGGTATATTAGAAAATCTGTGTTCAACAATGTTGATCACAGCTGCATCCTAGTACAAACTAGATGAATTTTCTCTCAAGATATTTCTTAACAGCTCTGGAAAATCTCTCTCTAATTACTAGCTTCTTCTTGGTTTATATATTACCAAGTGTACAAGTGAAAAACAATATAAAATTACAATAGTAAAATAAGTTCTTCACTTGCTTCTTTTCCTGTTCACTCAAGTACTTTGTTGACTTTTGCATCTTTGTACTAAAGAAGAACGGCTGCTTTTTCTGTTGATCCTGAAATTCGGCTACCACATCTCACTTTTCTCTGTCAACCCATGTGCCTCTGTTTGTAGGTACAACTACCACTTATCAATGGCTAATTAGCAGAACATCCGTTGAAGCTTTCACCGTTGATGACTTCATCCGTTGAAGGATGTTATCCGTTGAAGCTTTCATCCGTTGATGCTCTCATCCGTTGAAGGATGTTATCCGTTGAAGCTTTTAGAGACATCCGTTGAAGCTTAGCTTCTCATCCATTGAAGGTCTTTAAGTCATCCGTTGATACCACTTCATTTATACAAAATTACAAGGCATGAAATATTTACAATTGGCCTTCCTATCTGCATATCATCTAGTAGTCAACATGACTCATAGTTTCTCTCAACTTCTAAGAATTACATTTTAAATACAGAGACTGAAATATGCTACAATACTAGACTTATTTCTAAGTAAAGCTACACCATCAACGGATAGCCAAAGTGGTCTTATCCGTTGAGGCTACAGACACTAAATTTCTACTTAAGTGTTTTGTTAAACATATCATCAAACTAATGCACATATATTCCTAACATACAGTATGTTAGAAAATGAATTAGAAAATGAAAGGAAAACCCTTAAAGCATGGACTGATTCAAGCAAAAAGGTTCATGAGATGATTTCTAAGAAAAACTAGAGAGAATGTCTTGGCTATAAAGATGGAATTAAGGATGTTGACACTGAAAATGAAATTACCCTTAAGACTTCTCTTAAGTTTGTTTCTTCAGAAGCTGATGAATCCAAATCTACTTTTGAGAAGGGTTCAACCTCTGTATCCCAAGAAAAGAAAGTAAATGTTAAAACTAAAAGAGAGGAAAACAAGGAGACCACTAAGACTGTTAAGAAAGAAAATAACATAGGACTTTTATCTAAAGGACAATTGAAAAAAAATTATCTAAGGTTACTGATAAACCTCAAATAAAAAGCCCAAAAAGAAACAGGAATGGTAAGCAAGATATTTCTAAGGAATCTAACTATAAGTTTGTTCCCAATGCTCCTAGAAAAACTTGTTTTAACTTTGGTAATACTAATCATCTTGCTATTGATTGCAGGAAGAGTAAGAAAAAGAAAACTACTATTCCAGAGTCTGATGTTAGGGGTAGATCAGTATTTTACAAACCACAAAACCCTTGTTTACATTGTGGTAGTAGTTAGCATTCAATTTACACTTGTAATGCTTATCATAAGCTATATCATAATTACTATGATCCTTTGCCAAAATTCAATAAAACTGCTTATTTGAATAATACTGCTAGTTCTACCAAATCTACTTCTGATAAGACAAATCTTGATAAGGGAAAAACTGACAGAAGTAACTCTGAATCACAGAAACTTAAGTTGTTCAAAATGAGGGCCCAGCAAGTGTGGGTCCTTAAAAATCCCTCTAATTAATCACTCTTCTGATTACAGGTTAACAGGAAAAATATTCTTATCTTGGATAGTGGATGTTCAGGACACATGATCGGAAATAAATCCCTGTTGTCAGAATTTGAGAGGAAGGTTGGACCAGATGTATCTTATGGAAATGGAAATATAGGACACACTCTGGGATATGGAAACTTGGTGATTGGAAAGGTGGTAATAGAGAATGTAGCTCTGGTGGAAGAATTGAAGCACAACCTACTGAGCATCAGTCAAATCACTGACAGAGGTTATCATGTGGTATTCTATGACTCTCACTATAAAGTTGTTCATAACAAGACAAAGAAAGTTGTCTTGATAGGATACAGACATGGTAACATGTATGAAGTAAGGCTGCATGAAAGTCTTGAGCAAGAAGCTACTTGCCTTATCTCTAAGGCATCAATAGATGAGAGCTGGAACTGGCACAAGAAGCTCTCACATCTCAACTTTAATTCCATCAATGAACTTGCCAAGAAGGAGCTAGTAAGAGGATTACCAAATATGCTATACTCATCTGATGGTCTTTGTGATGCTTGCCAAAATTCCAAATAAAGAAGAGTATCTTTCAAAAGTAAAACAGAATTCTCCATCACTGAACCATATCATATGCTACACTTGGATCTTTTTGGACCAATGAACATAATGTCTATCAACAAGAAAAGGTACACACTTGTAATTGTTGATGATTTCACTAGATATACTTGGGTTTATTTCCTACACAGGAAGGATGAAACTCCATAAATTCTTCTGGATCATGTAAAGCAAATTGAAAATAAATCCTACTTCAAAGTAAAAATATTGAGAAGTGATAATGGCACTGAGTTCAAGAACTCAAAGATGGAGGAAGTCTGTAAGTACAAAGGCATACAACAACAATTCTCATCTCCTATTACACCTCAACAAAATGGTGTTGTTGAGAGGAAGAACAGAACCTTGATTGAAGCTGGTAGGACTCTGCTAGAAGAAACCAAACTACCTACTTACTTCTGGGCTGAAGCAGTAAACACAGCATGTTATACTTAGAATATCACATTGATAAACAGGCATGGTGTTACTCCTTATCAGATGTTGAAAGAAAAGAATCCCAGTCTCAAACATCTCCATGTATTTGGATGTAAGTGCTTTCTTCTGAGAACTCATACTGATCAGCTAGGAAAATTTGAATCAAAAGCTGATAAAGGAATCTTTGTTGGTTACTCACCATCAAGAGCATATAAGGTTTTCAATCTGAGAACAAATAATATAGTTATCTCTATCAATGTGTCTTTTGATGATAAAAAGATTCTTGGTTTTGAAGAAGACTCTCATGAAAGTTTGATCTTTGCAAATAAAAATGCACTGTTAGAATCTGCATCAGACTCCAATGGATTATCAATTAATGATGATCCAAATCCTGACACTCCTTCAGATCCTGAAGATGATCAATGTACTAATGAACTTGCACACGTAGAGGGGAAGCAACAACAAGGTTCAACTGATAGTACTAACATTGAAGAGCCAACTCAAGATTCTTCTCAATCTGATCACTCAGAATCTAATGCTGATTCAATATCAGGAGAATACGAATCAAGTCCTAATACTTTATCAGGAGCTAACATCACTGATTCAGGGGGAGCCTCAAATGCATTTGATGAGGGACATGATTCAGGGGGAGTATCTAGCTCAAGAAGGACATTTCCTCATGCCAAAAAATGGACCAAAGATCATACTCCTGATCTGATCATTGGAAATCCTGATGAAGGTGTAAAGACAAGAAGTGCAACTCAAAATGAATGTTTGTATCACAATCAACTTTCAAAGGAAGAGCCATAGAAAATAGAAGATGCATTTAAGGATGCAGATTGGGTCATAGTTATACAAGAAGAGTTAAATGAGTTTGAAAGGAATGAAGTATGGAAGCTGGTGACTAGACCTAAGAACAGGTCAATTGTAGGTACAAAGTAGGTCTTCAGAAATAAAACTTATTCTGATGGAACCATTATCAGAAACAAGGCAAGGTTAGTAGCTAAAGGATATTCCCAATAGGAAGGCATTGACTATGATGAAACATTTGCTCCTGTTGCTAGGCTGGAAGCAATCAGAATTTTCTTGGCATATGCTGCACACAAGAAATTCAAAGTCTTTCAAATGGATGTCAAGAGTGCATTTCTCAATGGAAAACTTGAAGAAGAAGTCTATGTTGAACAACCACCGGGTTTTATGGATTCTAAACATCCTGACTATGTTTATAGACTTGACAAAGCACTCTATGGACTAAAGCAAGCACCCAGAGCTTTGTATGAGACCCTTGCTCAGTTTCTACTTGAAAGTGGATTCAAAAGAGGTACAATAGATAAAACTTTATTTTATTTGAATAAAGGTAAAGATTTGCTTTTAGTTCAAATTTATGTGGATGATATCATTTTTGGATTAACTAATCAAAAACTGTGTGATAAGTTCTCAAAGTTGATGCAATCAAGATATCAAATGAGTATGATGGGAGAGATGAGCTATTTCTTGGGATTGTAAATTAAACATATTGATAATGGTATCTACATTAATCAGTCCAAGTACACAAAGAATCTGTTGAAGGTTTAATTTACAAGAAAGTGCAACTGCAACTACTCCTATGGCAACTGCTACAAAGCTTGATCCTCATAAAGGTATAACAGTTGATGTCACAAACTACAGAGGTATGATTGATTCTCTCTTGTACCTAACGGCTAGTAGGTCATACATTATGTTTGACACCTGTTTGTGTGCAAGATTTTAGGCAAATTCTAGGGAGCCACATTTTATTACAGTTAAGAGAATCTTTAGATATCTCAAGGGTACTGCATCACTTGGTTTATTGTATACAAGGGAAGCTGATTCAGGATTGTGTGGATATTCAGATGCTGACTTTGCTGGATGTAAAATAGATAGGAAGGGTACCTCTGGAAGTTGTGTTATTCCCTAACAATAGAACAAGAATTACAGAAGGGGGGTGAATGTAATTCTGACTACTTTTTGAGATTTTTGAAAAATGGTTCTAACTCGATTTATATCTAACTGTTCGATTTGCAAGGTGCGGAATACAGAGTTAAGTTAATCAAACATAAAGTAATAAAAACACAAGTCTTTAAAACTTTCTGGTGGATTTGAATGTATCCACCAGATATATATAAATATATATATATATATATATATATATATATATATATATCAAGAGAACTCTGTGAAGCTTGAATAGCTCACAGTTGCTTTACAAGTGAATAAACAAAACTACAGAGAAATGCTACAAGATATAGCTTATAAATGTTTCTCTGCTAAAAAAATGTTTGCTTACTTTTTGTTGTTATTGTTCTACTTGCTACACTTGGTTTATATATCACCAAGTTTACATAGAATAAGACAAGATAATAAAATAGAACCTATCAAGTCTAACTCCATGCTGCTTCACTACTCTATTCCAGCATCTTTGAAAATCTTCATAACTTGCATGGAAATAGTAATGCTTCTTTTTTCTCAAAACCCTGCTAAACAGGCTGCCACATTCCTTTTGCAAACACTCGATGCATGTGACTGTGTTGTCACTGTCAACAGATGTTTGAATTAATCATCCATCGGGTACATGCTTGTTATCCGTCGGGTATCCTTGTTGATCATCCGTCGAGTACCCTTTTATCACTTGACTCCATTTCATTTGTGCAGAATTACAAGACATCTTATATTTACATTTAGTCAACCTATTCTGCACATCTACTAGCAGTCTACATGATTCATAAGCTACTACAGAATCTATACAAAGTTGTTTGTATAAATATGCTACATGACTTATTGTTACATAAGCTACTCACCCGATGGATACCAATTAGTCATCCGTCGAGACTATATTGATTCATCCGTCGGGACTATAATTGATCATCCGTCGGGTGCTACAAAATTCACTAAGTCAAATCTACTAAGGTGTTTTGTTTAGCTTATCATCAAGTATACAACATATTCCTAACAATCTCCCTCAATTTATGTCTACTGGAATTGTAGCCATAAATTAAGAGAAACTTGATGATAACAAAACATCCTTAAGATATAGATTAAAAAATAGTAGATAAAACTGATAAGTGCTACAAATTGCTAAAAGTTGAACAATACAAAGTACACAAAGAAATTGCTCACAATTGTTATCAAGATGCTCCTCTAGTCTGAGCAGATAGATCTATTTCCTTGATTGTCTGGATTTCTTCCCCACCCTTCTGTTATTTTCTTCAATTTGATTCTGAAGTTGTCTGTGGAATACAAGTTCATCAGCTTCTGAGAGATTTAGCATTTCCTGCATTTCCAAAAGAGTCTCATTGTTAGAGATACTCAATTGGTCCTCCAATTTAAAAAATCTTCTGACACCTTTGTCATCCATGAATTCCATCAGCCAATAGGGCCTTAGATGCACTCTTTTTCCTGTAAAGGGAATAGATAGAGTCTTTGGAAGTGCATCTTTGGCTCTAATACTCCTTAGTTCCTCAATCCTCTTTAGAACTATTCTTCTTGCAGTCAGATTGTATCCAAAGTTCTTTTTGAAGGATGAGTAGACTTTAATCAGAACAGATTGGCTTTCTTGGAGAATCCTGTGAAGAGGCCATGTCATCTCTTTCCCTCCCTTGTATTTAAATACCAGTCTTTCAGGAAGATGTCTATAAGCATCAATTCTTCTTACTTCTTCCAGTTCATCCAAGTAGAGATTCAAGTCTAAAAATTCCTTGATATCACAAATGTACATGAGATCTCTCTTGTTGACTGGGGGTTGGGATTTGGTTAGAGCTTTGGATTTGAGAGATACAGGCTTCACTTTCTTGCTAGCTCTAGTCTTTGTCCTTTCTATGATCAAATCTGAATCATGTCACTTACCCGACAAGGAATTTCGCTACCTTAGGATCTTTGTCTTGATGATGGGTAAATTTAGCTCACGAATTGGTAAACTATCCCAGTCTACTGGCTCATCCTTAGGAACGATTGGTTCACCGTGAATATTCCTTGTTGGATCAACCACATTAAATTCTTCAAATACCACTGAGGGTTTTGATGTATGATTTGTAGTTGTAGGCTTTTTGGGAAACTGATCTTCCAATTCCTCATCATTAAAGTTCACTTTCCTCTTGGAATGAAGTTTGTTCTAAATCTTCTTTTCTGCTGTGATTCTTCTTGCATTTTCAGATCCTTAGGTTCAGTGATTACAGTTGGTTGTACAGGAGGTTCTGTTGTGGTTTTTACAGCTTGAAGCTTGGCCAAGATAGCAGCTTGTTCTTTCTTTTGCTTTTGCTTCTTAGCATCCAAAGAAGCTTGCTTCTTTTCTAGCCTAATTATTTCTTTCTCTTCCTTCTTAGCTTCCATAAACAGTGGGTGTCCAACCACCACACAAATCTCCTTACCATTTCTATAAATTTTGGCAATTCTTCTTTTCAATGCTGAATCAGCTGGATCTTGATAGATCTTGATAATGGTTTCTTTTCATCTGGATTTGGTGTCTCAAACACTGTATCCATAGGATTCTTGTCTAAAAACGTAGGATAATTCCATTTGGCCTTCATGATGAGATCTTTCTTTGGAGATTTGATACAGGAAGTTTGACCCCTTTCCAGATAGTTCATACTTATATCATTCACAGAGATTTTCATGACTTTAGAGTGATGATTAAAGACTTTGTCTGGCTTCTATGTTGGGCCAAATATCTTCTGGATGTTCTCATCAATTTTCTTCCAATTGATTGGACTCAATTGCTTCTTCTCAGCTGCTCTCAAATTGGCTGCTGCTTCTTTGATTAGATTTATGCTATTTTTAGCAGGTGGCTTTTTGAAAACAATTGTCGACATAATTGCTTTACTTACTTGAATATTGAGCACTTTTTGTTCACCCTCACTTCTTGACTCCCCTTCACTGAATAAGACAATTGAGCTATCTTTCTCCCCCTTAGAAGAGGTTTCTTTCTCCCCCTTTTTATTATCAGCAAGTTGAGTAGAAGAGGAGGTTTGTGCTGCCACTAGCCTTTGAAGCAAGTCTGTTTGTTGTGCTTGGTGTAGATAAATTGCTGTGAGAGAGGCTTCCATTATTGTCATTCTGGTATCCAAGGAATCTATCTTTTTGGTAAGATCAGAATTCTTCCTGAGTTGTCTTTTGATATCAAGCATTGTAGCTTCTGGAAGTTTTGCATCTAATCTATCAGTTATATCCTTCTTCACTTCAGTAATTTCTATTTTGATAGAAGTGGTATCCTGATTGTGTTGGAAACCTTGGATTTGTTGTAGTTGGAGAGAAGCAAGATGTGCTTGCGAAAGCTTCTTGGTGCTAGCATTTTTAGATAATTGAAGAGCAGACTGTGTTTAACTGATAAGGTGGATGTGTGTGGTCTTGAAATGATGTTCATCACATTTCTTGGAGAAGGCCCATGATGGCATGCCTGATCTGGAACTAGGGCCTGCTTCTCCCCCTATGTCCATTGGCTCTCCTTCACTTTCTTCACCCTCACCACCAAAGAAATCTTCTGAACCACCAGTCTCATAGTAAATATCACCAGCTGTGCAGGGCAGAGCTGTGATTGCATCCTTTGCTCTTTGCATAGACTGTGTGGTGTGCAACAAATTTAGCATCCTTTCTGCATTGTCATTGCCCTGTCCAGCTAGAAGTTGATATGCTGGAACAGGGTGAGTAAATGCCTCAGCATCCAAGGAGGTAGAATCTATAACAGATTGACTTTGCTGAAATAGTCCCTCCCTGTCTGCATCATGTACATTCATTAACTCACTTGCAATGACATCCACCCTTATATCTCTTGTACCTGCATTTCTCTCATTATCTCTCTTTTCTTGCATCAAGGTCTCACCTTGGATCCCCACCCTCATACCCTCACCTTCACCATCTAAGGTGGGACTCCTCTCACTCACTTTTGCCAATCCTGAAGAAATGGACTGCATTGGTTCACTCTTTTCCTCTCCTTTTTCCTAGGAGCAACCCAGACTCTCACTCATTTCACTTCCTTCCCTCAGTCCTAGGAGTGAATGCACTACTACTAAGTCTTCTGCTCTTGTAATAATTGATGAAATTTGAAGCTGTGCAGAGACACCCGACGGATGAGGAACATCTATCGGGTTAGCAGTTTGACTATCCGACGGATAACTGTTGTTAAGCTTATCCATCGGGAAACAATCACTACTCGACGGATGAGAAATATCCATCGGGATAGAAGAAATAATTGAGTTTGGAGTGGAGACTATTGTAGACTCTGTGCAGATTGATGAAAATTTTAGCTCAGATATCTCAACAGTCTCATAATGAAATGGCAAGTGAGCCAACAAATCATCTAGAAGATGATGCTCACTTGCATGGATTTTTAGCTTCTCCAAGAGAGTTAAAGATGGAGAATTTGGAAGTGATGTGTTTTTCATGTCAATGTCCAATGAGTGTGTGGGAGAGTTTGGTGTATCAGGTGCTTCAATTACTTTGAGAAGGTGCAGTGACTGGGTCTTTTGCACCAGTTTGCACAGTGTGTGAGCCCTGTGCATCCTCAAGGATTTTTTATCTTTTCTTTCTGGCATAAGTTTGTGGTGAGCTAGTGTCCCTACCCCTCTTGGCCTGTGCTCCTGGTTGGGAGCTTGTTTCAATGGTAACATCCTTTTGGGAGGATGAAACCAGTAATGAGCTAATATCCTTATTAACAACCACAGTTTGTTGGGAAACTGTGGTGTGGCTAGGTTTGTGTACACTCTTCTCACCAACCTTATCCTTAGGGCTTCTTTTATTTTCACCCTGTCCCTCACCTTTCTTGCCCACCTTCACACTCCCCTCTTTAAGTTTGATGGATTTTACAACTGATTTCTGTTGAAAGAAATCAGAGGGGCTTTCTTAGCTTTGGATTTAGGAACTTTTGTTGGTTTGGTAGCTTGGGTAGGCAACTGTTGGGTCACTGACACAGTTTTCATAGTTACACTAGAAAGCAAAGAAGTTTGTGAGGTTGGAAGAGTGGAGACAGAAGAAATTACCTCACTTACCTGAGGTCCCTCCATTACTGGAAAGTAGAATAAGGGAACCTCCTTGTGATGGTTTGCTCTGTTTAAATCTGCAATTATCCTTCTTTCTTGAACCCAACAATTTAACTTGTTGGTTGGGTTCTCAATCACAATATCTTCAATAAGATGGTTAGCAAGTATCATAAAGAATCTAGTATAGTAGACACTTTTACTTCTCTTATTGTCCTCTCCTAACTTAAAGCCTAACTCAAACAAAGCCAAATCACTGAAATTAAAGTACTTATCAGTAACTAGCATGTAAAGAATGTTAAGCATATAAATGTTTATAGAGTCAAAGTTACTAACTTTACCAGAAAACACCTTAGTCATTACATCACACAGATAACTCCATTCCTTCCTAAGACCCAATCTCCTAATTTCATTTTAATTTAGAAGTAGTGAGTGCATAGCCCATGGAATTAAGCATATTAACAATGTCAGTGTCTGTGTATGGAGCAGTTACAGTATTATCAGGGATCTTGAAGCATGCTTTAACAATATCACAATTTATGCAAAATTGCTTACCTTTCAGAGTGAATGTGATGGTCTTGTCTGTCGAGTTGTACATTGCAGTTGTCCATATCTCTTCAACAACCTTATAGTAAATGGTGGGTGATTCCAGCATGTCATAGTTGAGTTTGCAGTTCTTCACAAAATCCATCATTTTGTGATAGTCACCAGACTGTTGAACCTCCTTGTTCACCAAAGCTGAGAAGTTGTTTTTCTCATAGATATAACCGGTTTGAGACATGATTTTCACTATAGATGCTATTGTTAGAGGTTTGGAATTTGCAGAGAGAGAGTTTGCTTTTGAGAAGAAAGAAATTAGAGCAATTGAACCTTGAGAATGATAAAAGAAATGAATAAAAGTGAATTTACTTTTATACTATCTCAGAAAATAACTGTCAAAAATAATAAAGTAAAATAAAGTAACCAATAAAAATTGCCCAAAATAGCCGTTTAAAAATAAATAAACTGTAAAAATTTTGTTACTTATCCGTCGTGTCATGCTTATAAGCTGTAAGTATACTCGATGGATAATGTATAAATCAGTTATCCGTCGAGTTATAAAATATTCCAGAAAAATAATTGATTTTATTGACAAATTGTATTCCGACGGATGATCAAACTCGATGGATAATGATCATCCTTCGGGATGTAAATTTTGACTTAGCCAAAATTTCATCCAAAACAGAAAAATCAATTAAATTTCTGGCTGCATAACAACTTGCAAAATATCTGAAATGATTCAAGAAAAATTTAGCATACCTAATTCACATACCAACCTTGAAAAGGTGGATTCATCCAGTGGCTTGGTAAATATATCTGCAAGCAATTTTTCACTTGGAACAAAATGCAGTTCCACGGTACCATTCATCACATGTTCCCTTATGAAGTGGTACTTGATGTCTATGTGCTTTGTTCTTGAATGTTGTACTAGATTTTCAGTGATGGCAATTGCACTTGTGTTATCACAGAAAATAGGAATCCTATCCACTTGTAGACCATAGTCCAACAATTAGTTTTTCATCCACAAAATTTGTGCACAGCAACTACCAACAGCAATATATTCAACTTCGGCTGTAGAAGTAGAAACTGAATTTTGTTTTTTTACTGAACCAGGACACAAGCTTGTTTCCTAGAAATTGACAGGTTCCTGTTGTACTTTTTCTGTCTATTTTACAACCTGCATAATCTGCATCTGAATAACCAGTTAGATCAAAACTAGAATCTCTAGGGTACCAAATGCCAAGTTTTGGTGTTCCCTTGAGATATCTGAAAATTCTCTTAATAGCCACTAGGTGAGATTCTCTAGGGTCAGCCGGAAATCTAGAACAAAGACAAGTAGCAAACATTATATTTGGCCTACTAGCTGTTAAGTACAGAAGTTAGCCAACCATGCCCTTATAACTTGAAATTTCCACAGACTTTTCAGTAGTGTTTAATTCAAGCTTAGTTGCAGTGGCCATGGGAGTTTTTACAGATGTGCAATCCATTAGATCAAACTTCTTTAAAAGATCATGAATGTATTTAGTTTGACTAATGAATATTCCATCACTAACTTGCTTAACTTGTAAACCAAGAAAGTAAGTTAGTTCTCCCATCGTGCTCATTTCATACTTACTTTACATCAATTTGGCAAACCTTTTGCAAAGTTTTTCATCTGTAGAGCCAAATATAATATCATCTACATAAATTTGAACAAGTATACTAGAGCCACTAACATTTCTAAAGAATAAAGTTTTATCCATAGTACCTCTTGTGAAGTGATTTTCCAAAAGGAACTTTGATAAAGTGTCATACCAGGCTCTAGGTGCTTGCTTCAGTCCATAGAGTGCTTTCAAAAGATAGTAGACATAATTTGGGAAATTTGGATCTTCAAAACCAGGAGGCTGACTGTCATAGACTTCATCCTCCAAATCTCCATTTAGAAAGGCACTCTTGACATCCATTTGATAGACCCTGAAATTGGCATGGGCTGCATAGCCTTAGAAAATTCTGATGGCTTCAAGTCTTGCAACAGGAGCAAAAGTTTCATCAAAATCTATTCCTTCTTGTTGACAATAGCCCTTAGCAACCAATCTAGCTTTGTTCCTGACCACTATGCCATTTTCATCCATCTTATTTCTGAATACCCATTTGGTGTCAATTGGATTCTTTCCTTTAGGCTTGGGTACCAGCTTCCATACTTTATTCCTTTCAAATTGGTTTAGCTCATCCTGTATAGCTAAAATCCAATCAGGATCCAATAAAGCTTCTTCTACCTTCTTTGGTTCATCCTTAGATAGGAAGCTGCTATATAGACACTCTTCTTGAGTTGCTCTCCTTGTTTGAACTCTAGAAGATAGATCACCAATGATGAGCTCAAAGGGGTGATCTTTTGTCCATTTTCTTTGTTAAGGTAGATTAGCTCTAGATGAAGAGGCCTCATTGTTGTCTTGATGAGTAACTGAGTTTTGATTATTGGAAAATCCCCCTGAGTTTATGGATCTTTGATTTGAGAAAGGGGAACTTTCTATAAGTGATCTATTCTGACTTTCAGCTTCTTTTGATGACCCGACGGATGGTGCATTTTGAGTTCTGACGGATGAAGCTGATTGTCTCCCGACGGATAAAGCAGATTGTCTCCTGGCGGATGAAGCATTTTGCAACTCGACAGATGTTGAATTTTATGCTTCATTGGTAGTAGATTTTTCTGCATTATCCTTTGATACTGTTTCTTGATCACTTTCAGCATCACTGTCATCACTAATCATCTCCACATTATTAAATTTGAGGCTCTCATGGTAATCTCCATCTTGCAGTCCTTCAATCTTCTTATCATCAAATACAACATGTATTGATTCCATAACAATATTGGTTCTTAGATTGTAGACTCTATATGCTTTACCAACAACATATCCAACAAAAATTTCCTCATCTGCTTTAGCATCAAACTTTCCATTTTGATCTGTTTGATTTCTCAAGATATAACATTTGCAGCCAAAGACATGAAGAAAATTTAGAGTTGGTTTCTTGTTATTGAACAATTGGTAGGGTGTCATACACTTTGCTTGATTAATCAAAGAAATATTCTGAGTGTAGCATGCAATATTTACAACTTCAGCCCAGAAGTATGTTGGTAACTTTGATTCTTCAAGCATTGTCCTTGCAGCTTCAATAAGTGATCTGTTCTTTCTTTCCACTACTCCATTTTGTTGTGGAGTTCTTGCTGCTGAAAACTCATGCATAATCCCATTCTCTTCACAAAATGCTCTCATAACAGAATTCTTGAACTCAGTTCCATTGTCACTCCTGATTCTTCTAACTTTGAAATCTGGATGATTGGTGACTTGCCTTATGTGAATGATGATGATTTCACTAGCCTCATCTTTAGACTTTAGGAAATATGTCCAAGAGAACTTTGAGAAATCATCTACAATTACTAGGAAAAATCTTTTCCTTGAGATGGACAACACATTGACTGGTCCAAATAAATCCATGTGTAGCAATTGCAGAGGTTCTTCAATTATTGAATCAAGCTTCTTCATGAATGATGCTTTAATTTGCTTTCCTTTCTGGAAGGCATCACACAGTCCATCTTTAGAAAACTCCACTTGAGGAATACCTCTAACCAGTTCTTTCTTGACAAGCTGATTCATGGTCTTGAAGTTTAGATGGGACAGCTTCTTGTGCCACAACCAACTTTCATCTTGACTTGCTTTACTGAGAAGACAAGTGACAGATTCTGCATTTGATGAGTTAAAGTCAGCTAGGTACATATTTCCTTTTCTCACTCCAGTGAGAATCACTTTGTTGCTCATTTTATTTGTCACAACACAAGCTTCTGAATTGAAGGTTACTGAATTGCCTTTATCACAAAGTTGGTTGATACTTAACAAATTGTGCTTGAGACCATCCGCTAAGGCAACCTCCTCAATGATGACATTGTCTTTAGAAATCAAGCCATATCCCACAGTATAACCCTTGTTGTCATCTCCAAAAGTAATACTTGGGCTAGCTCTCTCCTTGAACTCTGTGAGCAGGGTAGAATCTCCAGTCATGTGTCTTGAACAACCATTATCCAAGTACCACAGATTCTTTCTGTTTCCCTGCACACATCAAAACCAAATCAAGTTGATTTTGGTACCTAAGCTTCCTTGGGTCCTACCTTGTTAGCTTTCTTCTTTTGTTTCTTAGGTTTGATCTCATTTGACTTGGGGATATCAGATTTGTAATAACCCCCAAAATTTTCAACTTTTTGTAACCCTTGTGAATAGTGTTTTTGCTGAATGAGAAAACTTTTCATGCCACACTATGTAGGGGTTCTGTTATGGATATTATGAGATTTTATTAGTACTCTATACGGTATATGAGTGTATGTAAAGATCGTCAGAATCCAATTCCGAACACTTTGGTTTTTCCCGGAAATCCACTAGATACGGAGAGAATTGAGTATAAGGTAACAGGATAAAAAGGATTTAAATTAAAGGATTATAATAGAGGATCATAAAAAGGAATATAATGTATTGAGAAAGCTTAAGGGAACCTAAGTAATAAGATCCCGGGTATGATCCTTCAAGCGATAAACGAGAACGAAAGT
Source organism: Apium graveolens (assembly GCF_009905375.1). NCBI lineage: Eukaryota > Viridiplantae > Streptophyta > Magnoliopsida > Apiales > Apiaceae > Apium > Apium graveolens. The sequence goes on from NC_133652.1 coordinate 149,187,100, forward strand.
TAAGCGAACTGTATAACAGATCAGCGGTCATTAGGCAAACAATTAGGAAGTTAATCAAAGGGATTAGAGTGAGTGATGTCACCCAACCAATGAGAGGAGGACAAAGAGGGAAGGATGACATCACAACATGACATAGGCATGACATGACATGGGAAGGAAGGAAATGTGGTGGCTTTTTAACCACACAAAATCAAGGGCAAATAGGTAATTGACTAAATCAAACACAAAAACAAATCAACCAAGCCAAGCAAATTCATTGTTCATCAAAATCAAAAAGAAACCAAGGCATTGTTCTTGAGAACTCTCGGCTTTTTACTATTGCAAAAGGCAAGAAAATTCAAAATCAAAGATCCAAGCTTCCTAAATTGGTGAGTTAATTCCCTAATCATCTTCATGCTTAGTTAGGGCTATATCATGAGTTTAAGCCATCAATTCCTTCTCAATCTTCTTCATTTAATCAAAGAAGAAGACAATGAATAGTGTTTTCAAGTTTTTAACTTGAAATTTTTCTTGTTTTCCTTGAAGATCCAAGCATTCCTAAGACTTCTCAAAGCTTCTTAAGGCTTCCTAGCTACTCCCACCACTTCAAGGAAGGTATATCATCTCCAAACCCTAGATTCCTATGTATTATAAGATGATTTTGATTAGTAGGGTGATATTGTAGCTTGATGTTTGTGATTTAGAGTTTGGGATTGAAATGGAATGGTAAATGTTATTGTTTTGATTAAAAGAACTTAAGTATGGTTAAAGTTAAGCTTAGGCATAAGTATGAATGTTAAAATTGAATTGGTTGGGGTTGTTATGATGTGATAAGGATGGATGTTGGTTGTATGTTGGATTTGAGGTTGAATTGGGTTGGTTTTGAATGGTTTAAAATTGGGAAATCGCGTAAACATAGCCGTCGTAACGTCCGATTTTCTTTAGACTGTTTTTGTGCATAACATTAGGACCCGAGAACCCCCTGCTAGATTATGACCATTGCCATGTTTAGATAGCTCATGTTACGATCTTCGTTTTGATATGTAGTTCGTTCGATTCCGATGCACGGTTTAGGAGAAACGACCGTTTCATGTAACGGCGTTTCGCGAACGAAACTTTTCCCCTCGCCTTACTTTGAAACATAGGTTAAAGACCAAAAAGGGTTAATTAATGTATGAAACATTTATGGTAAGTGTGTTAGGCAGTTGGTAAGACACTCGCGAAGGAATCGCCTTAAAACTCGTAAAGGTTAAATTATTAAAAATGGTGGAGCCGAGGGTACCCGAGTGCTTAAGCGAGTCAGTAAGCGCAAAACAAGCGTTAGAGTCTAAGTTAGTTAAAGTATAGATTTACAAGTGACTTTGGTTTAATTCCAACTTACTTGTTGTTTATAGGTTACCGGACTCATCCCGAGCCTTTTATCACCCCAAGTCGCTCAGGCAAGTTTTCTACCCGTTATAACTGTTGTTGTGATGTATATATGTATTTGCATTATCTTGCGATAGATGCATGTTGGTTAATTAGCAAATGTTGCAATATATTGAAGCATGCTGCTATGGTATATATATATATGCATGCCTGTTTCGTATTCTTTCCATATATATCTGTTGATTCAGTTGATAATACCTATGCTAGAGGATAGCAGGTAATTTGCATATACCCTTAGTATAGGGACCCAAAGGTGAAAATATTTTCTAAAACCGGGAGTCGAGGATCCCGCGTAGATTTTGTATATATGGATATAAATATATATATATACTTATATATATATGGTCATAGTTTTCAAAACTATTAATCGAATAAGGGTTATTCGATAACTTTATATTAATTATTGAATATTATTTCGAATATTATTCGAGGGCTTATGACTCCTTTATATTATTATTGAATATTACTTGGATATTCAATCGAGGATGTATGACTCCTTTATTTTATGAATATTATTTATAATATTCATTCGAGGTATTATGACTCCGCTTATTACTGAAATATATTCTTTATTTTATTAAAGAATAAGGTGTCAATAACCAAACTTATTTTCGATTATTCAAATAAAGATAGTACTTTCATATAAGTATATCTTTGGTTATTTAATACTCATTTCAAGTATAAGTTTTAATACTTCTACTTCAATTATTTTTATAAAGATTATTCTTTATGGGAATATTATTTAAATAATAATATTCAGACTTTTCTAAATATTCTGGGGACTGATTTACTTCATTAAATCAGCTTTACTCCAAACACTCTTTAAAGTGTTTTCGAGTCTTCAAAATGATTTTTAAAAAAGTTAGAGCGGATCCCAAAACTCATTTTTATATTTAAGATCTTCCTTTTTAAGGGGATTTAAATACTCGCTCAAAACCTGAGGGATCCGGCTCTGTGGTGTATTTTATATTCGCAACACGGTTGCAGTTTTGGTAAATGAATTGATTACTTACCCAACGTTCGGGAAGTAAGTCCATCTATTGAGTCGGCATAAGCAACATGGGCTCAGTGGGCGTCCATGATAGTGTAAGTGGCTCAGTGGGAGTCCATCAAATGCATAAGTGGCTGAGTGGCAGTCCAGCATAAGGTCCTATTATGACCAGGGTGATGACCAGTGGGGAATTCGTCCATCTACTAGTAGAAAAGGTTACTTATGGGTATCTTTGCCTGATCAGCAAGATATCTGGTTTATGCCAAATTCTTTTCCTTTCCAAATTTATTGGATATTGCAATTCTGTTCATACTTTACATGACAGAGGTTTTCAGGAAATTGTATAAAGAAGATGTATATGTGGATATATATATATATATATCAGAACTTAATGAAGTATATCATAACTTCATTTCCTTTAATAATATTTCAAAGATTTAATCTATTCAAATCTTGTCTTGTAGTCTCATCTATCTGATGAACTGTTGAAAGCTCATTATACTTTGAACAGTGGTAGTTCAAGCAGCTTTTTAAATGATATAAGTATAGTGAAGTATTTGGTAACTTCATCCCTTGTTTTTACTTATATCTAGTAAGTAATTATCTTACGCATGATAAAAGATTCTAGTAAGTATCCATTTAGATACTTATATTATTGTTATCACTATATATTATCTTGCGAGCTGTAAGGCTCACTCTTGCTTTATTTCTTCATCACACAACAACAGTTAGGAAAGATGGCCAGACTCGAGCAGACCCAGCGCAAGCGCGTGGGAAGCGTCCCGCGTCTTCCCGATGATGTTGTAGCTGCTATAGCTGCAGAGGTAGATCTATTGGTAGATCAGGCATTCTATTTTTGAGAATCAAATTATGTATAATTATAACTTGTGGCAAATAATGGCAATTAACTGTAAACTATCAAGTAATCATTTTGGGTTGTAATAACTTTTAAATTGTGGATTCAAAGACTTGTACTTATTTCAATTTCATTTCTGAGACTATAACGGGTTGTGGTGTGTGTTAGTGTGGGGTCACAGCATAAGGTTATTTATTATTAATTAAGTGAAGTGATATTATGGAAAGAAAGACCGTGACGACCCGGATCCCCGACCCCGGATCTGGGGGTGTTACAAGATTCATCCTTAGTCATCTGAGTTAGACCTTTGAAACCAGTCATTAAAACAGAATTATCATGCATATTTTGATTAACAGGAAAAGGCATGTTGTTTGCAAACATGTTATTCCAGTAAGGCATGCTAAATGGCATTTGAGGCATACTAAATGCAGCATAATAAGGATTAGGTGCAAATGGCATATTAGCAAAGTATGCATTCATATTATGTGCAGACATAGCATTCATAGGCATAGGAAGCATGGCATTCATGTTGGGAAAAGAAGATGGTACAGATATAGGAATAGGCATAGCAAGTTTGCAATTAACAGACAGATGATTAACACTACCACACTTAACATATATTTTTCTTGGAGCATATTTATCAGGTGTGTAGTTGTTATGTTTGTTAATCCCTACTTTCCCATTTCTATTGTTTTTCTTTTTAGTTTCTGTTTTAACCTCAATCTTTTCTAATCTGTCATTCAATTGCTTGATAGACAGATGACCAACATTCACTTTCTTCTCCTTCTTCACTTGACTTGATTCTCCTAAAATAAAGTTTTTAGAAAATGATCCATACTTTTCATTTAACTTGGCAAGTTTGGCTTTGCTCACAGGTTTAGTCACAGCCGACGGATGAGGATTTGTGTCACTCGACGGATAATCCTTTTGATTATCCGACGGATGACTCTCATCATCCGTCGAGTCCACATTTGTTAGCAATCCTTCAACCAAATTGGATTCCAGCTTCTCCTTACTCTTTTTCCAGGCTGCATCACAAAAGGACTCAATACCTTGAACTTTGGTGATTTGAGCATGAACATCTCTAGATGATTTCCATGCCTTAATCACCTCTTGTTCTCATTCAAGTTGCTTCTTCAAAATCTCTTCTTTATTCAAGGACTCAGTTAATTCCTTCTTAGCAATCTTACATTCTATTCTCAATTTCTCAAATTCAAGAAACTGAGACTCTAGCACATTATTCCTCTCACTTAAAAACAGATTGTTTTCTTTGATTTTAGCATTTTCCTTAGTGAGAGACTTAAGTGTAACACGCAAATGATAGTTATGTAGACATGTCATTAATTGCATCATTACACTCAGCTTTAGATAAATGAGCTAGGTTAGTGGTGATTACCTGATTACTTGAAGAACTTGTTTCTGTTTCATCAGATTTGGTCATTAGGGCTAGATTTACATAGCTGACATCTTTATCCTCATCCAAGCCATCTACTGCCCAGTCATTTTCTTGTGTAATAAAATCCCTTTCCTTTTGTTTGAACAATTCAAAATACTTCTGTTTATAATCCACGGGCTCAAACTTCTTCTTGCTGGAATCTGACATTCTACACTCACTGGCAAAATGGCCTGCCAAGCCACATTTGAAACATTTGAATTTTGATTTATCCACCATGTTTCTATTTGGCTTAGTTGCTCCAAAGTTCTTCTTGAACTTGAGCTTGGAAAATCTTTTGGAAAGGAATGCAAGATGTTCATCAATATCATCCATATCATCTTGGCTCAAAGAATCTTCATTTTCAGCTACCAGCCCCTTGCCCTTGTTTTCACAGACCTTTGAAGTAGACTCGACAGCTTCTACCTTACCTCTTTCTCTTTCTCCAACTCAGCAACCAGTGCTATGGACCCTCCTTTCTTCCTTCCTTTCTTCCTTCCTTTCTCTATCCTCTCATCTTGCTCTATTTCAAGCTCATAAGTTTTTAGGATACCATACAGTCTCTCCATAGTAAACTCCTTATAGTCTTGAGAGTTTCTCAATGAGACTGTCATTGGTTTCCATTCCTTTGGAAGAGATCTAAGGAACTTGAGATTGGAGTCTTTTTTCTGATAGACTCTTCCATGCAACTTCAGAGCATTTAGCAGTTTTTGAAATCTACTAAAAATGTCAGTGAGAGACTCACTATCTTCACAATGAAAGTGCTCATATTGCTGAATTAGCAGCTGCATTTTATTCTCCCTTACTTGCTCAGTACCATCACAGATTAACTGAATTGTATCCCAAACCTCCTTGGTTGTTTTTCAGTTAATGATGTTATCAAACATATCACCATCAACTCCATTTAATAATATATGCATGGCCTTCTTGTCTTTCCTGACTTGCTCAATATCAAGATCTGACCATTCATGCCTAGGATTGGGAACAGATGGTTCATTGCCTGTTACAGCTGTCATTGGCACATGAGGACCTCTCTATATGCAATCCACATAGGCCTCATCTTGAGAAAGAAGATGTAGGTGCATCTTCACCTTCCAGTAGTGATAATTGTCTTTGTCCAGAAATGGAATCTTCACTCCAACATCCTTCTTGTTCATCTTGTTGTTTTGTTATGAACTTTAAACTCTTTGTACTTCAAGAGCTTGCTCTGATACCAATTGTTATTCCCTAACAATACAACAAGAATTACAGAAGGGGGGTTGAATGTAATTCTGGCTACTTTTTGAGATTTATGAAAAATGATTCCAACTTGATTTATATCTAACTGTTTGATTTATAAGGTGCGGAATACAGAGTTAAGTTAATCAAACATAAAGTAATAAAAACTCAAGTCTTTAAAACTTTCTGGTGGATTTGAATGTATCCACCATATATATATATATATATATCAAGAGAACCCTGTGAAGCTTGAATAGCTCACAGCTGCTTTACAAGTGAACAAACAAAACTACAGAGAAATGTTAAAGGATACAGCTTACAAATGTTTCTCTGCTTAAAATGTGTTTGCTTAGTTTTTGTTGTTATTGTTCTACTTGCTACACTTAGTTTATATATCACCAAGTTTACATAGAATAAGACAAGATAATAAAACAGAACCTATCAAGTCTAACTCCATGCTGCTTTACTACTCTATTCCAGCATCTTTGAAAATCTTCATAACTTGCATGGAAATAGTAATGCTTCTTTGTTCTCAAAACCCTGCTAAACAGGCTGCCACATTCCTTTTGCAAATACTCGATGCATGTGACTGTGTTGTCACTGTCAACAGATGTTTGAATTGATCATCCGTCAGGTAGCCTTGTTGATCATTTGTTGGGTAACCTTGTTGATCATCCGTCGGGTAGCCTTTTATCACTTGACTCCATTTCATTTGTGCAGAATTACAAGACATCTTATATTTATATTTAATCAACCTATTCTGCACATCTACTAGCACTCTACATGATTTATAAGCTACTACAGAATCTATACAAAGTTGTTTGCAGAAATGTGCTACATGACTTATTGTTACATAAGCTACTCACCCGATGGATATTAATTAGTCATCCGTCGGGACTATATTGATTCACCTGTCGGGACTATAATTGATCATCCATCGGGTGCTACAAAATTCACTAAGTTAAATCTACTAAGGTGTTTTGTTTAGCTTATCATCAAGTACACAACATATTCCTAACAAGTTGTCAGTTTTTGGGAGGAAGATTAGTTTTATGGTTCAGTAAGAAGCAGAAATCCATTTCTAGTTCAACTACTGAGGCTGAATATATTGTAGCTGGAACCTGCTGTGCACAGTTACTATGGATGAGGAACCAGCTCATGGACTATGGATTATCATTTTCTAAAATTCCTATTTGTTGTGATAATCAAAGTGCAATTTCCATGACAGGAAATCCAGTGCAACACTCTCTTACTAAACATATCAGTATTAGATATCACTTTATAAGAGAACATGTCATAGAAGGGACAATTGAGCTTCATTTTGTTCCTACTGATCAACAGCTGGTTGATATCTTCACAAAACCATTCCTGAAGCAACATTTACAAAGCTTGTCAATGAACTTGGTGTGGTTAGTTGGGACAGATAATATTTTTTATTTGATCAAATCCTGATATATATTGATCAAATCCTGATGTTATCTTAAATATTTTAAAGATATTATTTTGGGAATTAATGATGTATTTCTCTATATGCATGTTCAATTAAGTAATTTATTTGCTAAATGTGCATGTATACATATATCTTTGTCATCATTACAAATCAGTCTAGGGAGACGTGTATCAATTATACATTTTTTTTGGTTAAATCGTTTAGTTAACTTTACAGTTAATTATTAACCAAACCCCTAGTCCTTTCATATTCCCTCTCTCCTGGTTATTTAAACCACCATTCAACATCCAGTCTAATCATATCTTCCCGAAACAAAACTCGCATATCTCTTTCATTCACGTATTTTTCTCCTTCTCTCAAACAATAGAGAACTTCGGTTGGTTTTACAGTTATGGCACAAATATTGTGACACTCTTTCGTGAATGGGTGCCAAGTTCATGGCATATCCACGCTATTCCAAATGACATTTGGTTTCAACTCCCAAAAGTAACCAAAACTGACTTTATGGGCTTTCAGAAAGAACTTCATCTCTACACCCTTCTTCAGCAAGAGAAGATCATTCGTCTTGCACTTCTCTTTGTTGAAAGCAGGAAGAAGTCCTGATCATTCACCACCTTAGTCCTCCCGAAAAACATCATCTGGTTGTTTCTCTTCACCATCAGCTTTGTCGGGCTTCTTATACTAAGGCTGCTAAGTTCTTATCTACTAGACTAGGATCCTCTTGTAATTTCTCATGAATGTAATCAAAATTTCATGAAATGTAATCTTTTGATCTATTAATGAAATTTTTTGTTTACAAGATTTAATCTCTGTTATTTAGTTGCGTGAGCATGTGATTGTTCTAATTGTATCCTGTTAATCTCTAAATCATACACTTATCATCTTATCATGTATATTTTGATGGTTATTGAGATTAAATTGTGGTATTCTAATGAGTTTGCATTTTTGACGAATACTGATGAATTTGAGTCGACAACTCCTGAGATTGTCAAATCCTGAAGGGTAAGCAATTCCAAATACTGCCGACAGGTCAGCATATTCTAAATTAGAATATTATTTTTAAATAATTTCTGAGTTGTTTAGTGCTGCAATTGAATATCTTATTCAATTATTGATTAATAGTGGATTATATGTTGAACAATTTCATACGGTGAATTCTTGATAAAGTTGTGCGTATTTTGTTGCTAATTCCGCACTTTACTCCACTTTTAAATCCTATTACTCAGTAATTGTCATCTTTCAGAAGTCTAATTATATAAGCTTCATTCTTCGTATATGTTTGTTATATGCAATTCAGCTCTACAAATCTATATACCCACAAGAACTTCAGTTACACAAATCATCATACACACAACATTAATATCCACAACTCACACATATCCTTACTCAACTCCTACATACATCATGTCATCTTCTGAGGTTTCACCATTCTTCATCCAAACTACTATCATTCATGAAAACACCTTTGGCACCAATAACTATTTGGCTCTGCTTACACATAGGCAGTTTCCAAAATCTTTTCATGATATTCAGGATTTCTAACTCCAATGTCCAATTGGGTATGCTCTTACAAATCCTACCAAGGTGTCATACAAGGTTGTAATGCAGGTATGGAATACAGCTCTTGTTAATGAAACAAACACTGCTTTCTCTTTTGAATGTAAGGGACGCAGGTATGAAGTTGATGTTGTTGTCTTGGTTCAAGCCTTGAGACTGCCTGCTTGTGATGGTGCTCCTGATAACTATGCCACTGAGCACCTGTTTGCTATGCTAAGGACACTGAGCTATAAAGGTGAAATCACAACCATTGGCAAGCTGACAAGGACAAAATTGAAGAGGGAATGGAATTTTTTCTTTGACTGCATCAGCAGGTGTTTCTTGAATAAAACATCAAATTTTGATGCTCTTCCATCTACTTCTCTAAAAATTGGGTACCCTCTCCTTTACTCTGGTAATTTTGACTATGGTAATACTATACTTTAATTCATAATTGCTAGGATAGAAGATACATCAGGAGTTATAGGGTATACTAGATTCTTTCAATTGATTTTCAATTTTCTATGCCCTAATGATAAATTTGATAATGATAAATTGCACCCTGTGTTTCAAATTTCTGAAAAAACTATCATTGATCACATTAAAAGAGATAAAAAGAATGACTTTTCAGGACCTTCTTTCCTGCATAGGGAGGTCAGGCAATTTCTGTTAAGAAATAGACCTACTCCTATACAAGTGCCTGCAAATCCTGATGTTGGCACCTCTGTACCACTTCCTGATGTTGTGGGACAAGACACTACCCATCTTGTTTCTAACCCAAGCACTTTTTCCCCTAAATAGCACTCTCATCCAGCCCCTTAATTAGCTTCCTCTGATGTCTCCCAAAAGGCATCAGTTGTAATAAAGAAAAGGCTAGTTAAGAAATCTGTTCACTCTGAACAGAAAGCTCTAAAGGCCTTATTAAGAGAGAGTAAGAAGAAATAAGGATGTTCAATAGTCCAAAAGAGAAGACTGATCATGCCTGTTAATTCAAATTCTGATGATCAGATGCCCATAGGGTCAAGGTTGAAGATCAAGAAACCAACAGTTGGAAATCCTGATGCATCTGTTCACATTACTGGTACCAAGGAGCCAACTACTGATGCTAGTGCTCTAATCAAAAAGATTCCAGTACTCAAAGAAAATGCAGTGACCAAGATAGCTGAAAAGAGCAGCTTGAAAAGAAAAGGTGGATCAGCAGTTGGGTACACCAGAAAAAAGAACAAGGTTCAGTCCTCTACTATGGATGTCAGTCCACAAGAACCTGAGTCTCAAAGGGATTTAGCAACTGAGACACATCCAGTCACACAAGAACCATCTTCTAAAAGGGAAGATGCAGACCAGGAAGTTGCACAAATCATTGTTAATTTTGCTCAAGGTGACCTTCTTGCTGATTCCGAGCAACTACTGAAGGAAAAGAAGGCTCATCAGGAAAAAATAATCAAAAGTGGATGCAGTTATTAATGATCCTATTTTTTAGGAGAGTATACAAGAACCTTCACCAACTCTAACTGAAGCAGCTCATATTCCTCAGGCACCACAAGAACCATCCGTTCATAGTACTGATGCTGGCCTATCTCATCCTCTTGACAAGTCAACTCCTGATGCTACATCAACTTCTGATGTTGTTCCTTTTTCCACTACAACAGCTACTACCGATGATCCTTTGCTAAAGCATCCTGATATGTTGTTAGTTCCTTCACTATCGTCACTTCCACTTGAGGACTCACCTTCAGGTATTGTTTATTCTCTTACACATTGTTACTCATGTTTGTATGATTATAAATAGTCTCTTATTTGAGGTTACCTCTATTTATATGACAAGCATACTACTTCTCTCAGCCATCTCTTATTTCTTTGACAAATGTGTGACTGTGCTATTCTGTGAGACTGTGTGAAAATATTATGAGAGAAAATAAAATTTTTGAGTGGCAGTCTCTAGTGCTGGAAAAAGGAGAGGTAGCTTTGAGAAAAGATTTTTATAAGTGTTTCTTTACTTATAAACTTTCTTCTGTGAGAAAAATATTACTCTCAAAAGTAATATATGTGTGAGAAGTGATGAGATCACTTGAAAAGAAAAGAGAGATTTAGGTGTTATCTTGTTAATATTTCAGGATCTCGTCAGGAACAGACACATATTGCTAAGGATTCATCTAAAAGCAAAGCAATTATTCCTAGTTCTGCAAATTCTTCTGAGGGTCTGTCAAGTTCTAATTCTAATGATGATAATGATGATGATGATTCTAACATAGCTGGGCTTAAGGCTGCTATTGATGTATCTAAGAAATCCACTTTTGGTTCTTCTTCATATTTCAGTGAGAATCCTTCTTATTGCAATGTTGATGTTGAGCACTTTAAAAAGCCTGAATAGGATTTTAAATGGAGAAATGCAAATACTTCTATTTCATCTGCTATATGCAACATGTTCACAAGGCCTAAGATGAAATTCAAAATCCTGATCTGAAGTTGCATCTTAAGGATTCTACTATTTCTGTGAAAGGGATTCATTCTGAACTTGCTGATATAATGGAATCTCATGCTAGTTTAAAGGAAAATATTGATGCATTCATGATCAATACACCTACCTCAACTGAACTCACAAATGTGAAAACTGCTCTTCACGCTGTGGTTCAATCTCAACAAAGCATGGATTTTAGATTTTCTTCTTTGGAAGATAAAGTATTTTCTATGGCTAACAAACTGGATGCTATGTTTTCTCTTCTTTCAAATATTGATGCCAAAAAGGGGGAGAAGATAGTTGCTACAAAATGTACACCAGATTCTATTCAGATGAAGGATAAAGATACTGATGGTGATGGTGAGAAAAATCCAGTTGCCAATGTTCCAATTGTTCCTACTGCTCAACAACCTCAACATTCTAAAAGGTCTGTTTTTTCAGGGGCAAGGAAAGTCTACAGGTGCTCATGAAGCCAAGCACAAGACTACTGATGATGCTCCTGAGACTGGTGATGTTACAATCTCTAACTTAGCAGATGCTAAAGGGTTATTCTTTCCTTACAGACACAAGGAAACAGGTGAAGAGATTATTATGTACTACAAAGATAAAAAGTTTGAGAAAAAGAATTCTAGGAGTACTCTTGGAATGATAAATGAAGAATTTCCTGATCTAACAACTGAAGAAGTAGTTATGCAACAGAAGGAGTTAATAGCTCAAATTGAAGTTGAAGTCAACACCTCTAAAGGAAGAGGAAGAAGATGTGGAAGATCTACAAGAGCTAGAGGAAGATGAGGAAGAGGAAGGACTCATAAACCAAGTCAAATGGTTACAATTGATTCTGTATTTATGAATGTCTTATCTAGAGAAGGTTATGTTCCTGTACAAGGACATGAATTAGCAGAAGAAGTTCAGAAGACTGAAGAATTAATTGTTCAAAGGAAGAAAAGATCAGCCACTGATAATGCTCAAGTTGATATAACAAATCTGAATGTAACTCTTGAAGCAGACACAAATCCTGAGGATAAAGTGAATCCTGATACTGAAAATTTGACAGCTGATTTTGACACTGATGAAAAGGTGATCAAAGCATTGAATCATTTGGTTCTTACTACAGTAGTTGATTCTCATAACTCAGAGGTTGATGAACAAGAAAGAATTGACAAAAGGAAAGATGATCAAGCATGTAATGATTATGTATAGAGAATTTTAAATTCAGAGAGAGAGCAATGGCATAAAGCAAAAGGAAAGATTTATGATTTACCTACAAGTTATGCTCCTTTCAGAAAACATGATAGAAGATGGAAAGATGTTTATTCATTCAGTTATCCTAAAGGGTTCAAGCATATTGAATATATGTCAGCAGGACTAAGAGATCCTATTATAGAACAAGAAGATGTTGACAAGTCCATCAAAAAACCTTCTTGGGTGGAACATAATGAAAGGCTGAAGCTTATCAAAACTCGAACCAGAGGAGGTATTGGTCATTCTGGAATGGAGATTCTGAGGTCTGATTTACTGGATACAAATACTCTAACTGACAATCTTGGTGAAAGAGTTACTCCTTCACATCTTGAAAAAGTTGAAGCTGTGAAGATTGTATATTGAAAGATAAATAATGATGACGTCAGAGAGGAGATTCTGTACTTTTTGAAAGATGGTAAAGTAAAGAGTTTTAACTTGCAGACTCTTGATGAAGACTGTGACAGAGTTGAAATACATTTACTATCTTCTTAGAGTTGAGAATAATGTCACTAGAAATTGGTCTTCTATGATACTTAAAATTATCAAAAGAAGAGTCATGACCAAAGATGATAAATACAATGGTAATTATGTTCCTATGTACAAAACGTATACTGGTCAAGAAATGAAGATGCAAAAGGGAGCTGTTGTTCTAAAAGTTTTTCTCAACAATTCTCAGTTATCCTTCAGTCCTGATCATGAAGATGTTAGTTTGAGCTTTATATTAATTGGTGATCTTGAATTGAATACAAGTTCAATCTCTAAACTAAGATCAGTCATCTATCAGCTTGAAAAAGATACTGAAGAGAAAAAAGAGTTTAAGAAAAAGCTTATTAAAGTCCTACAAGACAAGGAGGAAGAAAGGTTGAACAACTTTCTGGAAACAACTATCAATTATCTTAGGATACTGAAGTAAGCTTGATAAGTGGATTTTATATCCACTAGGAACGCTTTATTACAAGCTTAAATTGGTGTTTTGGACTCAAGTTGTTGGTATTTTGATGTGTTTTTGTGTTATTGCATTTCAGGTATCAGTTAAATGAAGAAAGGAGCTTTTAAAGGAAATATGATAAAAAGTGATCCGATTTGGAATCCAAGGCCATTGTCAAGATATAGAGAATCTTGTTAACTTCGCGTGGGCAGTTGAATCGCGGAACTCAAGTTATGGCCAAAATAAGATTCATCAGAATTTTCCAGAAGCCGCCCACGCGGCCGCGTCAGAAGTGCACGCGACCGCGTGCTGACACGCGGCCGCATCAGACCCGCGCGCGACCGTCTACTGATGCGCGGCTGATTTCGCTGATTTCGCTAAAAAAGCCTTTTTTGAGTGGAATTTGATAATTTTAAGGGTACAGGTCCACTAGGGGCTTATATATACTTAAAAAAGGGTTTATATCATCCGGGAAGATTGGGAGATCAAGGAGAAGACCTAGAAGCACAAAATAACTCCGAAAAAGAAGATCTTGTTTTCTACTTATGATTCTTTGAATTAGTTGTAACTTTGGATGTTCGTTTTCATTCTTGTTGAACCTAGACCTTTTTTATTCATACTTTGATTATTATTCAGTTTATTAAGACCTTGTTTTATACCATGCTTTCATTGGAACCCATGATGACGATGAGTTCAATTATGGGCTAATCGTTATCATGGGATTCTAGCGGATTTACTTATGGATTTCAATAATTAATTTGTTTCGATATCTTGGTGCGTGGTGATTGTATGATATCCTAGTATTGGTTGTGCTTATTCGTCTTATGTGTGTAGCTAACATATAAGAACTTGCCATGCTAGCATAGGTTCATGTATTTGTTATGCATGATTCGTAGGTAATTTTAACCATCTTACTTGCCCTATGTAATCAGGATAGATAACTTGCGTATTAAGCCGTTATGTTTTCAATTCTTATAGACATATAAGGACTAAGCATAATTGGTGTCTATTCAACTTCTATCTCTTTTGTGGATGCTTGGTAGTAGGGTATTCGTACAACGAAAGTTGGCGTTTACTAGTTTTGTGTTATCTGGTTAGTGTCATCAACATTACATGCTAAGGTTAAGAACAATAAGGCTATTGAATGAAGTATTTAATGAAGTTAAAATCCCATTTTGTCATATATAGTAATTCAACCTCAATTCTCTTAGTTAATGTTATTTAGTATAATCTCTTGGTTTAATAAAAACCCAATTTGTTATTTGTCTTAGCATTGAGCGACAACCATACATTGTTGCATAGGTGCATAAATTGAACCTAAACCAGTCTCTGTGGGAACTAATCTGATTTATATCTTATACTACTTGCAAACGCGTATACTTGCGTGAATTTTAGCGCATGTTTTCGCCCTAACAAGTTTTCGGCGCCGCTGCCGGGGACTCGGTGTTAATTTTTAGTTTATGTGCTTGTCATCAGTGGCCGTTAAAGTTCACTGACTCAGACTCTTTTACTTTCACGGTTTATTTGTTTGTGTTTCAGGTACTCATTACAATGGGAGATCCAGCAGCATGAATGAAAGCCTTGATGGATTTTTCTCAACCCAAGATCAATGACATTCAATCTAGCATTGTTCGGCCATCTATCACAGCTAATATCTTTGAGATCAAGCCTGGCATAATTCAATGGGTGCAGAATTCAATCCAATTTGGGGGTTTTCCAACTGAAGATCCCAATATGCACATTAGGGATTTCATTGAGATCTGCGACACTTTCAAGTTCAACGGTGTTTCTGAAGATGCTGTGAAGCTGAGACTGTTCCCATTCTCTCTGAGGGACAAGGCTAAGAGATGGTTACACTCTCTACCAGCTGGTTCAATTACTACTTGGGAAGATCTTGCTCAGAAGTTTCTTACTAAATTCTTCCCTATGGCGAAGACAGTTGCACTCAGGATTGCTATTACTCAATTTGCGCAGGAAACGGGAGAATCGCTATGTGAAGCTTGGGAGCGCTTTAAGGAGATGCTTAGGAAGTATCCTCATCATAGAATGCCTGATTAGATGATCATCAATTGTTTTTACAATGGGTTGGGAGCACAGTCTAGACCCATGCTCGATGCAGCATCAGGCGGAGCATTATGGGCAAAGAGCTATGAGGAAGCTTATGATCTAATTGAACTGATGGCTGCTAATAAATATCAGTATCCAACCCAGAGATGTTCACAGGGAAAGGTAGCAAGAGTTCTTGAAGTGGATACAGCTACGGCTATCACTGCTCAACTAAAGGCGTTATCTATGAAGATTGATTCTCTGGCTAACTATGGTGTTAAGCAGATAATTAGTGTTTGTGAGCTGTGTGCAGGTCCGCATGTGACGGAGCAATGCGCTATATCTAGTGACTCGGCTCAGTTTGTGAGCAACTTTCAGAGATCGCAGCAACCAGTTCCAGACACTTATCATCCTGAAAACTAGAATCATCCTAACTTCAGCTGGAGCAACAATCAGAATGCGATGCAACAACCGTTCCAGCAGTTTGGAAATAAGCTATTCAACCCTCCTGGTTTTCAGCAAAAAATTACACCAAAACAACAAACTCTTGGTGCATGTCTATCTTCGAATGAAAAATCTGAATTGGAGGAGTTACGGCTTATGTGCAAAAACCTGGCTCTTATATACCAAAGCCAGGCTATTTCTATCAAGACTCTGGAGAACCAAATAGGGCAAATTGTTAATGCCTTATTGAATCGACCACTAGGAACGCTTCTTAGTGATACAAAAACAAATTCGGGCAAGAGGGAAGTTAAAGAACAGGTGAACGCCATCACCTTAAGGTCTAAAAAGGTCACAAGCCCCTAAATTCAGCAAGACGAAGAGCCTAAAAAATCTCAAGTTTCAGAAAATGCAGTTGTGGCTAAAGAAGAAGTGCAGAAGGAAGCAGAGGTGGAACCAAGGAAGACTACTTTGGAACACACTCCTCTTGAGGGTAATACAGGGGAGAAACAGATTTATCCTCCACCTCTTTTTCCTAAGAGGCTGCAGAAGAAAAAGCTGGATAAGCAGTTTGAGAAGTTTTTGGAGGTGTTCAAGAAACTTCATATCAACATACCTTTCGCTGAAGCTCTTGAACAGATGCCTAGTTATGCGAGGTTTATGAAAGGTATTCTCTCTCGAAAAGTGAAGCTCGATGACTTAGAGACCATTGCTCTAATGGAGGAATGCAGTGTTGTGCTGCAACAGAAGTTGCCTCCGAAACTTAAAGATCCTGGAAGCTTCACTATTCCTTGCACCATCGAAAACTTATCATTCGACAAGTGTTTATGTGATTTAGGAGCTAGCATCAATCTGATGCCCTTATTTATCTTCAAGAAGCTTGGTGTGCCTGATCCGAAATCAACATACATGTCATTGCAACTAGCTGACCGTTCCATTGCTTATCCACGAGGTATAGTGAAGGATGTCTTGGTCGAGGTGGATAAACTCATCTTCCCTGCTGACTTTGTAATTCTTGATTTCGAGGAAGATAAGAAGATTCCCATTATCTTTAAAGACCGTTCTTGGCTACAGGCCGAATTATGATCGATGTGCAAAAAGGAGAGCTTTCAATGAAGGTTTACGATCAAAAGGTCACTTTTAATGTGTTCAAGGAAATAAAGTTACCCACGGATAAAGAGGAGTGCTTTAAAGTAGAGTTGGTCGACTCTGTAGTAAATTCAGAGCTTGAGCAATTGCCAAAGTCAGTTACCTTAGAGAGATCCTTAATAGGGGAATCAGTTATTGAAGATAAAGAAGGAGCAGAGCAATTACAGGATTTGAATGCACCTCCGTAGATAAGGAAGTTGGATTTGCCATTCGATTCTCTTGGGTTAGCAGAGCTGAAAATTTCTCAGGAGCGTTTTGAACCATTTATTCAAGAAGCTCCCACACTTGAGCTCAACCGAATGCCAGATTACTTGAGTTATTCATTCTTAGGTGCACCCCATGATAAGGGGTTGGGATATATTTTTAATGATGTAGAGAGTGGCTGGACGGATATTCCCGTGCCTATAGAGGGTTCTTCTTATATGCAACAGGTAGTTGATAGGACTGGTGTTGGTGATACATAGTATAGAAGATTGAATAGGCGTATGAAGGCCATGCATGTCATCCACCGATATTTTGCTGAAGATTTGACACACACTTTCGGTACTGTTGTTCGAGACACTGGTGGCGAGGTTGATTGGCCACCTGATCCTCCACCCGACGAGGGTGACTCTCCCGCTAACTAGGTATGCCTAAAATCCTTATTATTACCTTCAATGAGGACATTGAAAATTTTAAGTTTGGGGGTGATAATGTAAGGATTAGTAGTGTATGTCCATATAGAATCATATAGATTCATATTGCATGTTTAGTTGTAGTTCATTCATATTTTTGCATGATTGTTCATTTAGGACATATTTGTTTGTTTTTATGTGATTTCATATAGTTGCATTTGCATGCATATTTAGCATGATCCCTTAAGATGAACTGTGATATTTGATAAGTTGATGTTGATTGGAGTGTGGTGATGACGAATAGAGGGATGTTGAAGTCCTAATGAATTAATTTGCATGCCAGAAACAAATATTTAGAGTGTGGTGATGACGAATAGAGGGATGTTGATCATGATCATACTTGTTTGTTGAGATTTAATCACTTGGTTATATTTAGAATTTTTGATATTCTCGTAATGACGTAAAAAACTGATTTTTTTTATCTGGAGAAAAACTTGAATTTCATTGCTAGTTGTTGTAAGGCTAGGCGTCAAATGGCTAGTAGCCGGCTCATATTTTTATGAGTAGTCTAGGGTTGAATGAGATGGAGCGAAACGCACTCATTCAGAAATTATTAAAAAAAAGAGAAAAAAAAGTATGTGTTTATGCATAATTGATCAAGAGTAAGCTCTTTAATACTCGAGTTATTAAGTTCTAGGGGACTTTGTGCCTAGTGACCTCAGGCTTTTATAGTCTGGGATCCGCTAACCTAAAGCTCGCTACATGGGTATTATTGCATATGTCTTTTGGGACCTCATTCATTGCATGGTCAAATAAGAATCTTTGTTATGTGTTCAATAATAGTGTGAATCCTTGTATAACTCTAGTAGAAAGGAGGTGTTACGAGTCATAATGCGTTTATTGTCTATTATGTTTATAAACTTTTGATTGTTTCGATGATAGATAAGTTATGGTTATTGATCTAGTATCGAGAGATATCTGTTAAGCATTCCACCTACGCACGTTTCTGGTTTATGAGTTGGTTTGTGGGATTTATTCGAACTCCATTTTAAGTCATTACATTCTTAGAGGCATTGGCTTATTCATTTGGTTATGGTTATTCTGAGGGGATCGATTGCATTATCATTTATTTGCATTCACGTAGTTGCATTCATGTATTAGGTTTGTTTTGTAGTTTTGAGTCTGTTTATGTTTGAGGATAAGCATCGATTCAAGTTTGGGGGTGTGATAAGTGGATTTTATATCCACTTGGAATGCTTTATTACAAGCTTAAATTGGTGTTTTAGGATCAAGTTGTTGGTATTTTGATGTGTTTTTGTGTTATTGCATTTCAGGTATCAGTTAAATGAAGAAAGGAGCTTTTAAAGGAAATATGATGAAAATTTATCAGATTTGGAAGCCAAGGTCATTGTCAAGTTGTAGAGAATCTCGTTGGCTTCGCGTGGGCAGTTGAATCGCCTAATTCTGACGAGTGGAACTCAAGTTATGGCCAAAATAAGATTCATCAGAATTTTCCAGAAGCCGCCCACGCGGCCGCGTCAGAAGTGCACGCGACCGCGTGCTGACACGCGGCCGCATCAGACCCGCGCGCGACCGTCTACTGATGCGCGGCTGATTTCGCTGATTTCGCTGAAAAAGCCTTTTTTGAGTGGAATTTGATAATTTTAAGGGTACAGGTCCACTAGGGGCTTATATATACTTAAAAAAGGGTTTATATCATCCGGGAAGATTGGGAGATCAAGGAGAAGACCTAGAAGCACAAAATAACTCCGAAAAAGAAGATCTTGTTTTCTACTTATGATTCTTTGAATTAGTTGTAACTTTGGATATTCGTTTTCATTCTTGTTGAACCTAGAGCTTTTTTATTCGTACTTTGATTATTATTCAGTTTATTAAGACCTTGTTTTATACCATGCTTTCATTGAAACCCATGATGACGATGAGTTCAATTATGGGTTAATCGTTATCATGGAATTCTAGCGTATTTACTATGGATTTCAATAATTAATTTGTTTCGATATCTTGGTGTGTGGTGATTGTATGATATCCTAGTATTGGTTGTGTTTATTCGTCTTATGTGCGTAGCTAACATATAAGATAGTGTGTTAATCTCTATTGAAGCGGTAGTGAATATAGAGGTTTAGAACTTGCCATGCTAGCATAGGTTCATGTATTTGTTATGCATGATTCGTAGGTAATTTTAACCATCTTACTTGCCCTATGTAATCACGATACATAACTTACGCATTAAACCGTTATGTTTTCAATTCTTATAGACATATAAGGACTAAGCATAATTGGTGTATATTCAACTTCTATATCTTTTGTGGATGCTTGGTAGTAGGGTATTCGTACAATGAAAGTTGGTGGTTACTAGTTTCGTGTTATCTGATTAGTGTCATCACCATTACATGCTAAGGTTAAGAACAATAAGGCTATTGAATGAAGTATTTTATGAAGTTAGAATCCCATGTTTGTCATATATAGTAATTCAACCTCAATGCTTTTAGTTAATGTTATTTAGTATAATCTCTTAGTTTAATAAAACCCAGTTTGTTATTTGTCTTAGCATTTAGCGATAATCATACATTGTTGCATAGGTGCATAAATTGAACTTAACCTAAACCAGTCTCTGTGGGAACGAATCTGATTTATATCTTATACTACTTGCGAACGCGTATACTTGCGTGAATTTTAGCACGTGTTTTCGCCCTAACAAAGCTTTACTCCTTGTACATTTTGTAATTGGTTTTGGCATCATTGAGAATGGAATTTGTACTTCATTACATAAAGCATAAATTGGGGGAGATTGTTGCATGCCGATTCTCAATGATCAGAAGAAACTCAGGATATGGCTGCATTTTAGATGTCATCAGTATTTGGTGTGCCGTCAGAATTTGACACATCATCAGTATTTGCATGTCATCAGTATTTGGTGTGTCATCAGGATTTGACACATCATCAGTATTTGTATGTCATCAGCATCTGGAGGCGGTCAGCTAAGAAGATTGATTATGTTCCTTAGTTTGAGGAATAGATATCTGTTACGTTATGAGTCATAGGACTTTATCTATTCAGTTAAAGATATGTATCATTTTATGTTAGTATTTGATAGTACATATCTTAGATTGATTTGTAGCAGCTGTGTAATATATAAACACAGTTTAGGTCATCACATAGTGAATTAACTCGAGCATTGTACGATCTAGCAGCTCTCAAGAACATCAGTATTTCCTGAGAGAGTTTGTAACAGTTTTTATCAAAAATATAAGAACTGTTGTATTTTTCATACTTGTTTGAAACATTTATACAATTGTATCCAACCCCCCTTGAACAATTGTATTATTATTGGGTAACAGAAAAACATAAAATTAAAAATATTACATATTAAATACATTAACGATTATTATGAAATTGTGAGATATGCTCATTCAAATCAGTTTGTAGTTGGCGATTCTTTTGTTTGTCACGAATTCGAACATTATTTTGAATATACCTTTCATAAGGAAAAAAAGGTTCTTCCTCTATAATTGGTTGTGATAAACCATTTATTACATCATCGTAAGTTGGCAGAGGACCAAATGGAGTGGCGTATGTATCTCTCATCCTCTAAAACCATATTATGTAATATGATTCACGCCCTCATTATTTTTGCGAGATCTCCTTTGTCCCAAAATCTTGTTGGACAACATATAACTGTGAATCGTGACTGCAACATACCAAATACTCGTTCAACATCTTTTTGTTGGCCTTCTTAATATTTTGCAAATAATCTTCTCTTATCACCCTGGGGACGTGGAATATTTTTAATGAATGTTGCCCATTCCGGATAAATTCCATTTGTTAGGTAGTATCCCATATTATAATCGTGACATATATGTTATATAGATAATAAAAGGAATACATTCTAATGGCTAGTTTACAATGGTTATAGTACAAGAAGAAAAAGGCAAATACTAACTTCCAACGGTTACAATACAAGAAGAAAAAGACAAATACTAAATAATAGCTTACAACGGCTACATCATCCATGATTTCACTTCAGCGAGCAAATTGGCACGTATTTCCCGTTGAGTATCATTCATTATGGATGTATTGGCCATAAAGATTCGTATATCACAATCCTTCTGTCAAACATCATTAAATTTCTCAATTAGCTTTAATCTTCAATCAGTATCGGCCTTCAACTCTTCATACTCTTCATCCATTTTTCCCTTTCCCTTTCCCTTTCCTTTTCCTTTTCCATTCTTAGTCGCATTTCTACCTTTAGGACGAACAGGAGATTCTACAACATTCTCATGCGTCTCATCATTCATCGATGTTGAATAAGTTCCAGAATCACTCAATTTAGTTCTCTTTCCACTTCCACAATTCGATGTTGGAGTTCTTCATTTATGCATTCTCCGAAACTCGTTCCAATGCTTGTCAAAATTTGACTTTTTCTTGTAGTCAATTTTGTGTCAAACGTGACCTGCTACAATTATGTTGTCCATATTTGAACCACTTCCCACCTTTCGTTCAATGTTTTCGTAACACGCCCCGTATTTATTCGTTGCCATCTTTTTTTCATAGCTATAACTCCTCTTTTTATGTCCCAAATTACTTTCTTCACAATACTCGTAAATTTGATCCCAAAATACTTCACTTTTTTAATCATTACCGGTTATGGGATCAGTTGATACATTCAACCATGCACTAGTTAAAATTTTATCTTCACTCGATCCATGTCCACTGAGTTATACCTTCTCACGTATTTTCAACCTCGTTGACATCATCATTAAGATTGATGATATTAGTATTATCAAAAGCGAAACCTCGTGATTGTGGAGAATCAATACTAATAGTATTTTGTTAGGTTCCAAATTGTGGGGTATATTTTAAAAAAAAATGGATAAACGGAAATTGTGAATGCGAAAAATACGGATTTGAAAATGGATATTGAGAATTCGAGGACCGGGGATAAGTTGGATTTTGTGAGTTTGAAAATTTTGAATTTTTAATATTTGGAGTTTGGGTATACGATAAATACGAAATTAGAAACAGATATGGATATTGAGTATTTGGAAATTGGTAATTTTGTGAATTTGAATTTTGTGGATTTCAAGCAAAATAATTATTTGAATTCATCTTGTATCACAAAAATAAAAGCTTGAATTTTTAGAAGAAAGAGTGTGAAAATTTTGATCAGCAAGTTTTCTATTTATAATGAAAATTTTAGACCGTTATAATTTGTTTTAAAAAAATTGAACATTAATATATTAACGTTAATATTAACGTTATATTTCAGCGGGCAATGTTTTGGCAGTAAAAAATGAAAAGCAAAAAAGAAAAAAAAAGTGATAGCAATTTAATGGATCGGAATCAATATTTAACTAAAAGACAAAAAAAAGTAAAAAGCTTAATGTGGGTGGCTAGTCACTGGGCCATGGCCAAGTCCTGCTATCTCTAATGCAAAATAAAATAAAAGAAGATATCCAAGTTCAAGTCACAAACGCAAATATTGGCCTCACATTGGAGACGGTTCAAGGCCCATAAATAATTGAGCTTCACTATAACTAAAATATTTCATTAATGTTGTAAAATACTAACTATATTATAACAATAGGTGGATTAAATAAAAGGGGCAGAGAGGTGATAAAAAGAATGCAAGCAAAGGAGAGATTGTTGCTGGTGTGTTCTTTTCATTCACAATTGCATGGCTTTTATAGGCAATGCAAGGAACAAGGCATTAATTGCATGTATGCAATTTCAAGTGCTAGTTCATAGCCCTACTATTACAAGCTCACAATATTGACCATGTGATAATCATATTATAACACTCCCCTTTGATTGTCATTATGGATCATAGATTGACTCATTAAAACCTTGACAAAGAAAAACCCAGTGGGATAAAAACTTTGTCGAAGGAAAAAGAGTACAATCTCCCCTTGGAAAAACTAATCATTCTATGAAGTTTTGTTGTAACAAATCTTTAAGTCGTCGCATTCCAATACTATGTCGCAACTTCCCAAATGTTGAATTCGGTAATGATGTCGTGAATAAATCAGCAAGATTGTCGCATGATCGAATTTGTTGTATATCAATTTCACCATTCTTTTGAAGTTCATGAGTGTAAAAGAATTTTGGTGAGATGTGCTTCGTCATGTCTCCTTTGATATATCTTTCCCTGAGTTGATCAATGCATGCAGTGTTGTCCTCAAACATGATAGTAGGACTTCTTGTGATATCCGGTAATCCACATGATTCTTGAATATTTTTTATGATAGATCGCAACCAAACACATTCTCTACTGGCTTCATGAATTGCAATAAGTTTCGTGTGATTTGTTGAGGTTGCCACTGTTGTTTGCTTCGTAGATTTCCAGGAAATGGCTGCATCACAATATGTAAATACATATCCAGTTTGTGATTTTCCAAAATGAGGATCTGACAAATATCCAGCATCTGTATATCCGATCAGCTGAGATGTTGAGTTTTTCGGGAAGAATAACCCAAAATCAATTATTCCACGAAGATAACAAAATATATGCTTGATCCCATTCCAATGTATGTCCATCAGAGCAGAGCTAAATCTAGTCAATAAATTCACAGCAAATGCAATATTTGGTCTTGTATTATTTGCAAGATACATAAGTGCACCAATTGCTCCAAGATATGGGATTTCAGGACCAAGAACCTCTTCACCATCTTCTCGTGGTCGAAATGGATCTTTATCAGGTTCCAAAGATCTAACCACCATTGGAGTAGTCAACGGATGAGATTTATCCATGTAAAATCTATTCAAAACCTTTTCTGTATATGTAGATTGGTGGAGGAAAATTCCCGATGGCAAGTGCTCAACTTGTATACCAAGGCAATATTTTATCCTTCCAAGATCTTTCATTTCAAACTCTGTCTTTAGATATATGGCAGCTTCATCAACCTCTGTAGCTGTTTCTACAAGGTTTAAATCATCCACATATACAGCAATAATCACAAAACCAGATTGTGTTTTTTTGATAAAAACACATGGCGAAATTTGATTACTAATATACCCATTCTTTTGTAAATAACGACTAAGTCTGTTATACCACATACGACCAGATTGTTTCAGTCCATACAATGATCGTTGAAGTTTAATGGAGTATATATGACGAGGTTTCTTGAACTCATCCATATTTAACCCTTCTGGGATTTTCATAAAAATTTCACTATCAAGTGAACCATACAGGTATGCAGTAACGACGTCCATAAGACGTGTTTCCAATTTTTCTTTAGATGTCATGCCTAATATGAAACGAAAAGTAATTGCATCCATCACTGGCGAGTATGTCTCTTGATAATCAATGTCAGGCCTTTGAGAAAACCCTTGTGCTACAAGTCGGGCTTTATATCTCATAATTTCATTATTTTCATTCCGTTTTCTTATGAATACCCATTTATTCCCGACCGGGTTCACACCAATTGGTGTTTGGACAACTGGTCCAAATACTTCTCTTTTACGCAATGAATTTAATTCTGTTTGGATTGCGTCTTTCCATTTTGGCCAGTCTTTTCTTCGACGGCATTCATCCACACTTTGTGGTTCAGGATCAAAATTTATGTCGACATCCAGTGCTGCGGAATACATAAATAAATCATCAATTATGGCTTTACTTTGATCCCATAATTTCATATCATGCACATAATTTATTGAAATTTCATAATTGTTTAATCCTGTATCTTCAAGGACTGAAATCTCTTCAGGAGATAATACCACTTCAGGGGTATTTGCTTCTTCTGGAGCATGTGCCACTTCAGGGGCAATTTTCTTTATTTTTCTTTTTCGTGGTGCAACATCTTTTGCACCGACCGGTCTACCACGCTTCAGGCGTGGCTTTGATTCTGTAACCAATTCTTTTGTATCTGATTTTTAAATTGGTATATCTGTTCTAGCTGGAGTATTTACTGCAGGTATATGAGATTTAGTTATATTTCTAGAATCATTAAATGCGTCAGGCATTTGGTTTGCGATATTTTGCATATGGATAATTCTTTTAACTTCAAGTTCGCATTGACCGGTACGTGGATCTAGAAAATATAATCCTAATGCATTCCATGTTAGGTCTGGATTAACTTTATTTGAATGTTTATCTACCCCTAAGGAAGGAAACATAGACTCGTCAAAATGACAATCTGCATATCTTGCGGTAAATAAATCTCTGGTTAGAGGTTCCAGATATCTAATTATAGATGTGGAATCAAAACCAACGTAGATACCTACTCTTCTTTGAGCTCCCATCTTCGATCTTTGTGGTGGAGCAATCGGTACATATACAGCACTTCCAAAAATTTTGAAGTGAGAAATATTAGGAACTTGACCAAGTACCAGTTGTAGCGGAGAATGTTGGTTGTAGGAAGTTGGTCTAATCCTAATAATATTAGCAGCATGAAGTATTGCGTGACCCCAAATAGATGTAGGTAATTTTGCTTTCAATAACAGCGGTCTTGCAATAAGTTGGAGTCTTTTGATAAAGGACTCGGCTAACCCATTTTGTGTATGTACATGAGGAACTGGGTGTTCAACTGATATTCCTATAGACATGCAATAGTCGACAAAGGTTGTAGATGTGAATTCACCGGCATTATCTAGACGAATTGACTTAATGCAATGATCTGGGAATTGAGCTCGTAATTTGATTATTTGGGCAAGTAATTTTGCAAAAGCATCATTACGAGTTGAGAGAAGACAAACATGAGACCATCTTGTTGAGGCATCAATTAATACCATGAAGTACCTAAATGGGCCAGATGATGGGTGTACAGGTCCACATATGTCGCCTTGGATTCTTTCTAGAAAAGTTGGACTTTCAAGCCGAACTTTAACAGGAGATGGTCGAGTAATCAATTTTCCTAATGAACATGCTGAACATGGAAGGTCATTGTTGGAAAGAACTTTAAAATCTTTAAGAGAATGACCATTAGAATTCTCTATAATACGACGCATCATAGAGACGCCAGGATGACCTAATCTATCATGCCAAAGTGTAAAAGATTTTGGATCTATGAGTTTGGAAGCAATGACATTGTGTGACTCAATAGTTCTAATTTTTATCATATATAATCCTGAGGAAAGTGAGTGAAACTTTTCTAAAATTTTCTTGTTGCTAGGATTAGCGGAAGTAATAAGAAGATATTCTCTATTAGCCTCAGAGGTAGTTTCGATGCGAAAATTATTGAATCGAATATCTTTAAAACTAAGAAGATTTCTAGTAGACTTACTAGAATATAATGCATTTAGAATGTGTATGTGGGTATCATTAGGTAGGACGAAACTAGCTTTTCCAAAACCTTCGATTATATTAGATATGCCGGAAATCGTTCCGACTTGAGCTTCAGTTTTGGTTATTTGGGTAAAATATTTTTGGTTCTGTAGAATCGTATGAGTTGTACCACAATCAGCAATGCATATATCTTCAGAATCCATTCTGTATATAATTAAGAAACATAATTTATTTGATAAGAACATAACACACTACATAGTTCAAACAAAATAAAGCACACAATACATACTACTATAGTAATTATATGAAACTAATCTTCAGCCTCCCATATGGGAGTTTCGCTAGGTTCATTCGGACCATTAATGATTATTCCTCCTGTTGTGATTCTCGGAAAATCATCTATATTATTGTTGGCGAAATTTGTTTCTATCATTTTCTCTTTTGATTTTTGAGAAGATTGGTATAGCTTAACAAAATGATCTGGGGTATGACAATTACGTGTCCAGTGCCCATCCATGCCGCACCTATAGCAAACATTTTCAGTTTTTCCTCCTCGCGGTGCCTTTCTTTTACTCTGTGATTCAGATTGCCACTTCCGGTGACCAGAGTTGTTATATGGACGAAAATGCCGTGGCTCCGACCTCGTCCACGGTACCGCCCTTGGCCCCGTCCACCTCTGTACCCTTTTCCACGTACATTCTGCTGGAAAGACATGTTATTTACTTCAGGTAATGGGGCAGATCCTGTTGGACGGGATTGATGATTCTTAATCACCAATCCATGATTATGTTCTGCAACGAGGAGAGTTGATAGAAGATCCCCGAACTTAGTAAATTTGCGCTCCCTATACATCTCTGCTAAGTTGATATTGTTGGGGTGAAAAGTTGATAGTATTTTATCGATTTTTTTTCCGTAACTTTCTCACCACACATAATAAGCCTAGAACTTATTTTGAACAAAGCAGAGCTATATGCTCGGACACTCTTAAAATCCTGAATTCTTAAATTAGCCCAATCATTTTCAGCTGCAGGTAGATAAACTAGTTTCTGGTGATCGAACCTATCCTTTAGATTTTCCCATAAAATAAAAGGGATCCTCGACTTCCAAGTACTCAGATTTTAAATCTCCATGCATGTGGTGTCGGAGAAAAATTATAGAGGTAAAGTTTTCTTCAGCCGTAGATTTATTTTCTGCCTTTATTATATCGCTTAATTTCTTTGAACCCAAATGTAACTTTACATCTTGTACCAATGATAAATAATTATCGCCAGAAATGTCCAAGGCAACGAACGACAAACTTGTAACATTTGTCATACTAAATCTGAATTAACACGATGTAAGTCATATGTCATAGCCTATTTGTATATTCGAGGATTCAACTCAACTCAAATAAGAATGTAATAAGTAAATAGTGGATCGACCGTCAGAGAGATCTCGCAAAGTAATATCTGTCAAAGGATTCAGAAACATGGTTCATCTACAGACTTGAAGAGTTAATTCACTGGAAGAAGTTCAAGAAGTTGATCATGCCTCAGTGATATAAATCAAGATCGTGGATTTAATCAAGTGACAGAGATCTCGTCAGAGTATCATTAATTACAAGGATTTAATCTGAAGAAAATCAGAGTATCAAAGTCAACACATGAAGAAACGTCACGGAAGTTAGTCACTCATGAACCAGACAGTACATCGAGTGTCAACGTTGAAGTGGTGGAATTGATTCATAATTTTCAGTGATTTTCAGAAGATTTGCAGAAGAATGGTTGTTGCTCAAGACTAGAATTAATTCTCTATTAATTAATTAAGTCATCTAATTTAATTAAGAAAATAAATTATATCTGCGAAGAATAATTTATTTATTAATTGAATTAATTGATTAATTAATTCTGAATTAATTTTAGGAATTTTCAGAAGTTTAATTGGTTTAAAAACAGTCTTAAATCAGCAAGACAATTGAAAATGAACTAGCATGACAATCTGGATTGTCATACTGATTGTCATGCCAAGTCATTTCAAATGTCATACCGAAAGTTACACTAGGAAGGAGATTGTCTTGCTAGTTCAACTGATTGTCATACCGATAGTCATTGTAGTTCAATCAGATTGTCTTGCTAGTACAATTGAAAGTCCTACTGAAAGTCTTGCTGAGCCAAAGAGATTGTCCTACCGATTGTCATTGCAGTTCAAGTAATTTTGTTGGATTGCATACAAAAAGAAAAAGAAGCAGAAGACATTCACTAACTGAAAAATACAAGAACACAGCAGCCGCCTAAGAAATATTTCATTGTTCTCTGCTGAAATTCAAAGATCAATTTCTAGATTGCAAAGTTAAATCCAATCAACTAGAAATCTTTATCTTGTTCTTGTGTAACAATCTAGCGGATCAAAATCCCTAGAACTTAATCTCAAATCGCGTTTAGCATTTGATTCTAATTATTGCAAAAATAGAAAAAGTTCATGTCGAATTTATTCTAGATTTATGATAATTGATTTGAGATTAATACCTTGTAATCGATACAGTTGTTGTAACACCTTTCAAGTTTAATAATATTTTTATTTAACTTGAATTTTGTTTCACATTTTTTTTATTCCGCATTTATTCGATTATTTGGTACTGTTTGTATTCAACCCCCCTTCTACAAATAAATTGGGACCTAACAATTGGTATCAGAGCCTTCTGATTAACGAACACATCAAGATCCTAGACTTTTGTGATTTTTCAACTCCTTGAATTTTTATTTATTCAAAAATTCATAATGACTTCACATAAAGTTGGAACCGTTAAAATTCCACAATTTGATAAAGAGAATTATATCATGTGGAAGAAGAAGATGCTATTATTTTTACAAGTTGCAAATCCCAAATATTCAAACTTGTTAAAGAAGGGTATAAAAACTCCGATGGTTATTGAACCGGAGGTAATAATAGATGGTGTGGTGACTACTAAAGCTAGAACCTATCTAAAAGAGCCCGAAGATTTTACTCCTGCTGAGAAGGAAGAAGCCTCCTTGGATGCCAGCCTTCAATTAATATTAATTGATTCCCTTGATCCCTTGATGAACAGACATGTGATGAACTGTAAAAATTCTAAACACATGTGGGAAACTATTGAGGTAATTAATGAAGGCACAGAGGAAGTTAGGGAGAACAAGTTGGAAATCCTAACCTCTGAATATGAACATTTCAAATCAAATCCAGGAGAAGGAATTACTGAAGTGTTTGAGAGGTACAATGCGTTGATCAACAACCTGAACATCAATGGAAAGTATTATTCAATCAGGGAGGTCAACAAAAAGTTCCTTTTAACACTGCCAGCTCATCTTGAACATAGAATCACTTCCATTAGAGAAGCTAGAGATCTGAGTGAGATTTCTTTGGACAGGCTCTATGGAGTGTTAAAAACCTATGAGTTGGAGCAGATTCAACAGAAGGAAGTCTACGGGAAGGATAGAATGGTCAGCACATCTACTGCACTTGTAGCTGAAGGTCAACAACAACAGCAATCTCAACAATTGGAGAGAATGGTACAGTGTTCCAAGGCTGTGGAAAATATGTTAGTAGCAGAATATGATCCTCCTACTACAAATCAATCAAGTGATGATTTTTATTCCTTGGAAGAGCTGGAGCAATTGGAAGACGAGTCAATGGCCCAAATTGTCAAGAGATTCTCCCATGTCAGATTCAAGAAGAATCCCAAGCTTAAGTACAAGTCCCACTACAACAAATTCCAGAAAGGTGGATCTTCATCCTCTAACACCAGCAGTGGTGGATATAAAATAGGGATGGTTAAACGGAGCACCATTAGATGCTATAACTGCAATGAGTTGGGACACTTTGCCACAAAATGTAGGAAGCCAAAGCAAGTAAGAAAGAACTCTGAAAGGGCTTATCTGGCAAAGGGAAGAAGCTGGGATGATACTGACAGTGAAGATGAAGATGAAGGAAATCTTGCTCTTATGGCTATTGATGGAAAAGCTTCATCGTCAAGAATAGAGGTAAAACTTTCTGATGCTGAAATGGTTTATCATCTAAGAGGTAACTTAGATTGTGCACGTCGTGATAATGAACTGTTAAGTTTAAAGATCACAGACCTTGAGAAAGAGGTCAATGAATTAAGACTTGTGCATATTAATCAAGACAAATTAAAAGAACAGGTATCTTTTCTAGAGAATAGAGTTGACTGTTATAGAAAACTCGAAACTATTCTCAAAGACAAGATCACCGGTCTTGAGACTAAGGTTAGAGCCTACTTCAATTCTTCTTCGAAGGCTAAAGAGTTCTACAGTAAGCAAGCTGTTAATCAAACATCTGGAATAGGTTATGATTACAATCCTGCTATTGGAGAATTAGGCATAAACTCCCCTCCTCATGTCTGTGCTATAGGGAGGGAAGTACCACATGTGCTTAAGGGTGTTGATGAACCCCTCTATAAAGCATTAATTGCTGAACCATTTGATGCGACCTCTTCTGTTATTCAAGAAGAAATATGTGCTGAAGATCTTGCTAATGAGAAGGTTGTTTCCAAGTCAAGTGTATCGAAAGTTCCAGTCAAAGTTGTGAAAGCAACTGAGACTAACTCAGACACACATGAGTTGGATAACAAAAATGCCATGTCTACCATGCATAAATTGCCTGCTGTTAATCACTCTCATAAAGCATGTGGTGTTTCTAATTGTATGTCTTGTGCTTTTAATATGATGTATGCTTATTTTAATGGTAAGCATGTGTCTAATGATAAGACTACTCCTCGTCAGCATGTGAATAACAAGAAGCATGATAGGTCTAAGACTGCCAGTCCTTCTAAGGCTAGAAAGGAGACATTTGTGCCTAAGCTTAAACAGAAATTTGTTAAGGCTGTTTACCAGGTCAAATGTTCAGTCATTGAGAAAGTTGAGACAATTAAAATTAAAAATGTTGTTTTGCCTGACAAAGGACAGTTCTACAAGTATGTCGGGCCCAACCAAGTTTGGGTTCCGAAGAAGGTCTAATCCATTTGTAGTGCAGGGCATTAAACAAGTATAACCGGTAGTGTGGATTCTTGACAGTGGATCATCAAGACATATGACCGGAGATAGAGCCCTGCTATCAAATGTGGTTGAGAAAGCTGGCCCCCTGGTTACCTTTGGAGATAACAACAAAGGTTTATCTGAGGGATATGGCTGTTTGCAAGCTGGGAATGTTATCATTGTAATTTTGTATATTGTGCTAGGTTATTATCAGGAAGTAGTATCTAACATATAGCACCAGTGACGAGACTTGAGAATATTACGACATATCAGGCACCTGCTGCACATTACACTTGGAATTGTACTCTAGTAAGATGTGTACAAGTGTACTCCTGATTGGTGAGTTAAAAGAGGAAGTCAGTGCACCACAGTTCATGGACTTTGCAGCTGCAGATCTATTGGACTATGCAATCTCTTCTTCACAATCTCACTTCAGGTTGGTATGAACTAGTATACTGCTCAAGCAATCGTCAAGGACATGGTATGGCACTCTAACTGCAGTTACAGTTTTATATGAATAAGTAGAGTCGTCATATTTATAACTATCTTATCACTAGGCACAATCATATTGTTTTATATGTGCAGTGATATATTAATTATGCAACATAACAATTAGTATCTAAAGTACTTGACAAGTATCGGTCAATGATATCTTGTTAACATTATGTTGCAGATATTTGTAAGTTTTTGACATGAATGAGAATTACTTAGACTTTACCCTAAGTGATCAATGTTTTATCAAAAACCCATTCATATTGAAAAACAAAATCAAACTTCTTTCTACATTAGTGATTTCTTATGCCATGTAAAATCTTTTGAAATCACTATTGTAAATCATTTTCTCTCTATTACCATATATTCTGTGTTACAGGTTCAGTCTCCAATGGCTTTCTTTCATTGACAGTCATGAGGTTGAAAACCCACAACGTCTATCCCAGACTGTAAAGACAAACACAGAAACAGAACCAACCAACACTCTCTTACCACTAAATGTAGTATGAATGAGCGTGAGGGAGATAGTGCCTTAGTGCACCACATAAGGAAGGTTCTGTAGTCAACCCAGTAGCTCTGTCTCCTACATAGATGAGTAGTATTTAAACCGAGACAACTGCTAGCCCCCATACATCTTCTCAAAAAGATGTAATGGCTGAAAAGGCACAAAAACAGTTACTAGATTCATTCTCTCAACAGGGTGCGTCTATTGAATTTTGCCTGTCAGCCAAGGTATCCGATGTAGTGTCACCACTTCAAACATAAACAATTCTTGATGCACAAGAAGAGGTTACACACACAAAGGATGAGTTGACGGAAACAAGAGTTTCGACCATTTTAAGGTCAGATTCGATTGTTCAAGGTTCGTTAGTGGACCAATTGTCTTTACAGGTGTTAGGAGAGGATACTGATCCAAAAGTCATATGTCAGTGGTCAGTATCTACCTCCCCAGGCTTAAATCCCCTGGATGCATCTGCGGATAATGGATCTGACATAGGTGCAGATCGGCAACTTGTTGACAATGATTCAGATATTACCTGATAAGTCACAAGGAAATGTCTTCACAGACATTAGAAGGGAACTTTGATCTTTATGCTAAATTCTTTGGATCATTGTTTACCTTCCCAGAATTCAAATCTGGAACCCTAAAAGGGAAACTAGCAACTTGTAGATTATGACTCAGATTTATCTGACGAGTTTAACAAGGATGGGGATTTGTGAACTCCCATTGCACCACCTGTGACCTCCTTAAGGATGGCTAAGGTGATTTTCCTTGCAGGTATAGCTGATTTTTGGAGCTATGAGAGGAGTGATACACTTGTGAGAATGAGTGTAAACACGAGTGGAGAGAAGAGTGAAACACATGTGAGGTACACTAAAACACAATCACACACTCACAGTAAGGAAGAAAGAGAAACTACTTGTTATTTCTTTTCCAACCAAGTGAAATATGAGAACTCCTTCAGACGACGGCATACATTCCTTCTTTAAGGAGGAGATAAAAGCTTAAGTAATAGTTTGGAGGATTCCTCAACTAAGGGGGAGAAATAGCAGGGAGGAAGAAAAAGATCCTATATGTACACTACACCACACCATTGTTGTTTGTAACTACGGATCCTATTGTACGGGAGAGGTGGTAAACACAAGGTGATTTCCTAGTAAGGGAAGAAGCTGTTAGGGGAGTACCATTGGTTTTTATCTGCGGATCCTATTGTACGGGAGAGGTGGTAAACACAAGGTGATCTTCTTTAATCAGTTGATTCTCATAGGGGGAGAAGCAAGAGATATGGGCTTCTCAACAGGAAATGTGGTTGTACAAATGAAGATGGAACTACTTGAAGATATGTTCAGTCTAGAGGAACATCTACTTGGAATCTGGAAAATGTTAAATCTCATCCAGAACTTTTCTGCTATTTACTTTGCATGTATGTTTATATCTTTTTCTTATTTGTTAGTTGAGTTATCCTCTAGGTATTTGTGTGTTATTGTCTAACAAACAAATAGGGGGAGATTGTAAGTCATATGTCATAGCCTATTTGTATATTCGAGGATTCAACTCAACTCAAAATAAGAATGTAATAAGTAAATAGTGGATCGACCGTCAGAGAGATCTCGCAAAGTAATATCTGTCAAAGGATTCAGAAACATGGTTCATCTACAGACTTGAAGAGTTAATTCACTGGAAGAAGTTCAAGAAGTTGATCATGCCTCAGTGATATAAATCAAGATCGTGGATTTAATCAAGTGACAGAGATCTCGTCAGAGTATCATTAATTACAAGGATTTAATCTGAAGAAAATCAGAGTATCAAAGTCAACACATGAAGAAACGTCACGGAAGTTAGTCACTCATGAACCAGACAGTACATCGAGTGTCAACGTTGAAGTGGTGGAATTGATTCATAATTTTCAGTGATTTTCAGAAGATTTGCAGAAGAATGGTTGTTGCTCAAGACTAGAATTAATTCTCTATTAATTAATTAAGTCATCTAATTTAATTAAGAAAATAAATTATATCTGCGAAGAATAATTTATTTATTAATTGAATTAATTGATTAATTAATTCTGAATTAATTTTAGGAATTTTCAGAAGTTTAATTGGTTTAAAAACAGTCTTAAATCAGCAAGACAATTGAAAATGAACTAGCATGACAATCTGGATTGTCATACTGATTGTCATGCCAAGTCATTTCAATTGTCATACCGAAAGTTACACTAGGAAAGAGATTGTCTTGCTAGTTCAACTGATTGTCATACCGATAGTCATTGTAGTTCAATCAGATTGTCTTGCTAGTACAATTGAAAGTCCTACTGAAAGTCTTGCTGAGCCAAAGAGATTGTCCTACCGATTGTCATTGCAGTTCAAGTAATTTTGTTGGATTGCATACAAAAAGAAAAAGAAGCAGAAGACATTCACTAACTGAAAAATACAAGAACACAGCAGCCGCCTAAGAAATATTTCATTGTTCTCTGCTGAAATTCAAAGATCAATTTCTAGATTGCAAAGTTAAATCCAATCAACTAGAAATCTTTATCTTGTTCTTGTGTAACAATCTAGCGGATCAAAATCCCTAGAACTTAATCTCAAATCGCGTTTAGCATTTGATTCTAATTATTGCAAAAATAGAAAAAGTTCATGTCGAATTTATTCTAGATTTGTGATAATTGATTTGAGATTAATACCTTGTAATCGATACAGTTGTTGTAACACCTTTCAAGTTTAATAATATTTTTATTTAACTTGAATTTTGTTTCACATTTTTTTATTCCGCATTTATTCGATTATTTGGTACTGTTTGTATTCAACCCCCCTTCTACAAACAAATTGGGACCTAACACACGATAATTATTAAATTTTAATTCATTAATGTAAATATTACATAAAATCCTAGTTAATCAGGTGCGTTAACAAGTACGCAATAATCAATGTATATATCATTATTATCATTGATAATATAAACAGACCTATATATAAAATGACAAATGGATTTTCACCCGCCATACGGACGTCTGCGTATGCAGGTTATCTCCGACCAATAATAACTTAAAGTGGATAATCCTGCATAAGTTAGTTAGGGGCAAAAAGTTATTATCCGACAGTTATGCAAATTATAAATTGAGATTCCCACTATACTTCGGTATTACCCAAAATTAAATGGTACCGTAAAATAATAAGCGGTGCTCCGGCCATATATATTTAAATTATTAGTAGAGGGTATAACCACGTCTACTTCGGTCATATATATATATATATATATATATATATATATATTAAAATTATATGTAGAGGATGTAACCACGTCTACTCATATATAAGTAAATTTAAATTAAAAGTATACCTTCTCAGTTTCTGCAGGACTTCGTGCTGATAACGTGTTGTAAAATACTAACTATATTATAACAATAGGTGGATTAAATAAAAAGGACAAAGAGGTGATAAAAAGAATGCAAGCAAAGGAGAGATTGTTGCTGGTGTGTTCTTTTCATTCACAATTGCATGGCTTTTATAGGCAATGCAAGGAATAAGGCATTAATTGCATATATGTAATTTCAAGTGCTAGTTCATAGCCCTACTATTACAAGCTCACAATATTGACCATCTGATAATCATATTATAACAATTAATATATTTCTAACTCCACATATTACATGGTTTATCTTTAGACTCGATATAAATATAAATTAATTAATAATATATATATATTAATTCAGTTTCAAAAAGACTATATATATATATTAATTCCTTATTATCATTCCTCATCATTATAGTATATCATAGATATCTAAATTGAATATAACCAAGAAAGATTGGTTACCTCAAATGGTTAAAAATTTATTCTCGCCGTCCCATTCCTAGTTTCGACTTAAACTCATCTTAGAATTTCTCCTCATATGTACTTGAGTGTAAGGCTATATATAGTCATATTAGTCAAAAAATAAAATTTCAAACCACCAAATTTTTATGTATTTTTAAAATTGAAATGGAATATACCCAACTTCTAAACTTTTTAAAATCGTTCATGCCAGTAAATTTTTGAAATTCCTAGAAAATCCTTAAAAATCCAAATTTAGTATTCCTCCTTTAACTAATCTATCTATACTATCAATATTATACTATATTATAATAGACGAAATATTAAAAGTTTGGTAGTTGGTCGGTTGGTACTTACTGAAATTACTTAATCACCCTTACTTAATTATTCTAATTCTAATCATTGGGTCGATCAATTATAATTCTAATTTATATTGAAGCCAACTTCGTCTGTTACTTTACCAATTTCAATTTTATTTTACATCGAACTCTATATCACTATAATTTATATTAAATTCAACTTAATGTGACTCGGGCTCCGATAAAATATTAATACTATCAATCCTCCTAAAAAAATTATACTAATGAACTCGGATAAACAAAATAATATATTTTATCTATCCAGAATAAAAAAATATATTATACAATTGATTTAGACTAACACAAAACTAAAATAAATATACAATTCGCCCAACAAAAAGCATATATACTAATTATTCAGTCTAAAATAATATTATCTTATTATCTGGAGTTTAAAAAAAACTAAAAATAATTAGATTGATTTGGTCAGTGTATTGGGCATCAGGCTAAAATAAAAAAAATGTAAATCACTAATCCAAGACAAATCAAATTAATATTAGACTAATTATAATTCGTATCCTATTCATGTGAAATAAAAAATCAAATTTTATTTAAAACATAAATATTTTCTTTTAAATACACTTAAAATTATCAATAAAACTATATCATTCAATCAGTAATATTGTCTTTTTAAAATATCTTTTATAGAGTTATAATTAATCAATTAAGTAATCACAATGCTAAAATAATATTTTTTTTAAGATTCCAACATAATTGAGACATTATATTTTTACCCTCAATAAAATAATAATTTAATTATAATAATATTTCCTCTCTTACCAATGTTATCACTTTAAATAAGTTTAAATGTACTAAAAAATTATGAACATATACGTTTACTTATATAATTATCATGAATTTATATCATTTAAAATTTTAAATGAACAAAATTAAGAATTGAATTCAAATATTATTTTTAAAATTAGGTAATATTAAAAAAAATCTGTGTAGTACATCCACGCTTTAAGCTATTTCTATATTATAACCCCAATGTCTAAATCTGATCAGCAAAAAAGAAAGGCAAAAAGAAATAAATTCATAATTAGAGACTTGAACTAATATACTTTAAGTTGATTGATGATGTTTTACATCTGGTAACAGCATCTGATACTAGGATAGAACATAAATTTCAAAATCCAGGTGGTTTCAAACTAAAGGAAGGCCTTGGAAATGCATGAAGCTAGTAGTGTTTATAATGCATACAATTAACACAGCATTAAACTAAGATCACCTTCAGAGAGTATTGTCAACATACAATTCTCTGAAGAAAGGATCGGCGGTTGCTTCTTTTGCTGAACCATAACTGTTCAGCCTCTTTTTTAAGGATCGCAATTCTCTCTCATCTTTTGAACTTCGATCCTGTCATATAATATAAAACAGACATTATTGATGTGTATATATAATACATATGGCACCTAGTGGTTCATAGAACTGAACTGTGTTATGGACTTCTAGCAAAAACACATAGGGATTTACTATCTTGTACAAGTAAATGTTTATCGAGTGCCACTTTCGTTTTCATTCACTTTAATATGGCAGATACAAGTCATTTAAGAAGGCTGGCATTGATAAATTCTCTTCTGATTTAATGATTTCGTCAAAATTTATAAATATGTTAAGCAATTCACTTAAATGTTTAAAGCAGATCCGAGAACTTACAAATGTTTTTTTCAGTAGCAAAATATCCACCAAATACTGCAGCCACAACACATTGGTCTTGGGGAAGCTGTATGATGACAAACACAAAGAGGTTATCAGCAACTGCAAAGTATTGACCAGTAACATATTTGTTAAAAGTTATGGAAAAGCTAAGATCTTTTGTCCAGTAACTACTACAATATAGAAACATTAAGGTTTTACTTGTTTCAACTTATAAGCAAGTTTAATTTTATTACAGAACTAAGAATGACAATAGGAATGTTTGTGACACATTTATAACTAACGAACCAAAAGCCTAAGCAATACTGTCAAACCATATAATCCATAAAAGACCCCCTTAACGATATGCTTTATCTTTTTGTACACTAGTCTGAGTTTTGTTAAAGCTAAGTGAGAACTGGGAACCCTGTAACAAAACTTTCTTCAGAATGAAAACACGGAACTTCACCATAACTTGGTGACTTAGTCTTCTATGCATTTCTCTTCCAAATACCCATCTATGAAAATTTCATGTGTTAAAATGTAATGTGTACAAATGTTGCTTCAATCACGAAGAAACACATATTTTCTATTAGACATCATCATTTAAAGTTATTGCGTTTCATCCTTCAATATATCCATTTCATTTCTACCAGAGACTCTTTCCCTAGCAGTACCGCCCTCAATCACCCCCTTCATAGGAAGTTGAGAGTTAATCCTTGTCAAAGGCAAAAGTGGGTGTGGATGTTCATTAACAAAGGAAAAGAACTCTAGTTCTTCATCTTATATCATTTTTCGATAGGAAGCCTAGATAGAAGAATGCACTTAAAAAGGATTTTATCAACAAAACTGAGTCCAACAGTAAAATGTGCTGGCACATTTCTATTAAGTATGGAGCTTAGCTTGTGGTGGTGGTAAATTGCTTGACAAATAAATGCTATATTTTTTAAGTAGCAGGACAGCTTCCAAATTATAGAACAGGAGTAATAATCTATGTAATGCACTTGATATGAAATATTATCATTTCCCCTTCTCTTTCACCAAATATATACAATCAATAAACATAAAAGACATGTGTACTAAGTTACTAATCTGTTTCCTTGTAATCCTAACATTAGGAGATGGAAATTTACAGATATACCTTTCCTCCCAGCAATCTTCTGTAGCCTCCTTCATTTTCCTGTACGTATCGGCCTACATACGAAATTTATATTGTCAGAGATCCTTTCAAACTTCACCAGAAGTGCCATAATATTTCAGTTGCGCATACTTACTTGTTTATCTCCCTTTGGACCCTCAAAGAGTTCGGGGTCAGAAGATAAATCCAAGAAAAGAATATCTTCACCTGTAGAGAATTATATAACATATCACATTTTGGATCATACCAGAAAACGTATAATAACTCAGATAGAATAAGCTTTCACCGGTGTTAATTCTTGAGAGAGTAAAATCAATTATTGATATCCATAATCCAAATGTTTTGACATGCAAACTCTTGCCCTCAAGATTGAACTGCAGCATTGCAGAATCTTTACGACTTAAGAGAATATTCCCCCTGTAACCAACATCAGAAAATTATAAAGTAACAGTAAGCTGGAAAGAAATGAACACCAGAAGATTGTAAAATTACTAAACCAATGCAAATCTCTGTGTTCAAATTCATAAGCAGCCTCTCCCACAGCCAAGGCAACTGTAACCTGTTGCAAAAGATCACCAAGCATTGAACAAAAAGGCGCACGTATATAACCCAAGACGGTATATGTAAAGAACAATGACCTGAACCAACAAACTCCGTGCTTCATCAAAATTAAGAAGCACAAAGCTTTCAAGATCTTGTCCTCCATGTTCTTGAACAAAGATGACATAGCACTGTAAACAATTTCATCCACTGTAAGTGAAAGAGCAAGAGAAAGATGTGTATTTTCTTTTGAGCTATATTGAGTTCGAGTCCCAAATTGAATCAAACGTATTCATCAATACCAAACAACATCCAGCTAAAATTGGTAGTGTAAACAACCTGATCCTCTGGAAATTCCTTGGGATGATCATTTTCTGAACTATGCTTGTTATCCCAATGTTCCCATGCTCTTATCAGTTCATTATCATAACGTCCTTGACATACCTTTGCACTGTTAGAAAAGAAAATGTAAAATTTTAAATGTTCATCCAAACCATAAGTTGTCTGCACTAGCAAAAGATATGAAGGAATTCACGGTTTGTACATCTATATCTAATTTGAAATTTAGTCTCTTTTTCGACCGTAAGTTTACTCTACTAATTGACAACATAATTATGAATCTGTTCAAAAGCAAAAGATATATATTTGCACTTCTGTAATTAGTCAAGAAACAAAAGGGTTCTAAACAGGCTACATAGTTTCCAATGGAAAAGAAACAGAAATAAAGACAGATCCAAACTTACTCAATTGTCTGTATGAATGTAGTACAAGTGTTGTCACAAGTATGACCCCCATCTCCCCTTAAATGATTAAGTGTCCGAGAGAGTGCAACCTCCTCAAACAATTCTGCTGCACGCTGAAGAATATGAAGAAGATGATGGTTAACTAACATGAACTTCTCAGAAGATCACCAAACTCAATAACATAACATAATCATAATTTCTAACAAAAGGGGGGGAGGGGATTATATTTAAGTAACTACTGAAATGCTTCGAGAGCCGAATGCGATGAGATAGCCCAATGGTAAGGGCTATCTCTTGTAAAAAAAGGATTGCTACTAAAAACAATTACCTTTTGAATTTCTCCATTCACTCGTAAATCACCATCAAATGGAACAACCTTGCAAACAGTTTTCCCAGCTTTAAAAGCCTCACCATAAGTACCTTCACCAACCTTGATGATACTTTTTGGATCGCTGCGTAGTTTTTCATTTTAGGTTAAATTAGAATTACAGCCTTTCGTATTAAAATTTAAAATGATCAGAAATGATTGGGAACTGAAACATATATATAACATGTGACTACGTTATGTTTATGTAATCAGTACCATGATAATGTGCCTAAGTGATAGCTAATATATTCCTTTACACATATAACAACTGACATAGTGCTATCTTCTTAATCTGCATATTTGATCATTGACTAGGAAACAAAATATCGAAGAAAAGGTTCATCAGCCTCCTCAAGCAAATAAATAACCAGCAAGTGCAAGTACATCGCACTATGGATTACAGAAAATGGGCATTTTGCCATTTTTGATGTAGAAACATATACTGGAATTGTTCAACATTGGTTAAATAAAGTAGGTGCATCTTTTCTGCAACTTACTGAATCACAAACTTCGCTAAATTACAACAAATTGAAATAATTATAAAAGTAACAAAGACTCAAGCTAAATGATACAGGTTTAACAGAAGGCAATGTCACTATATTTTATAATTCAAAATCAAATATGTCAATGTGGAAACTAAAATATAATAGAACAAGTGTAAAGCAGATGTTTCGTTCATAAGGCAGAAATGCTTCAGATAAACTAGAGATGTCAAGCGAGATGACAAAAATCACTTTAAAGAAAATTCAAACGTGAAAAATTATACCGATTGACCGATAAATTTAATATAACAAAATACAAGAAGAGGAAAAAGTGAAAGACAAACCAATATGTGGAGAACACATCTGATAGTGTTGAAGGAGCTGACTGTCCACAAAAATCTAGCAGTGCTGCAAAGTCTTCGCAGCGATGACTGAGCAGTGAAGAAGGCCGTGATGCCAACGATAAATTCCGAACTGCATCAGCAATAACTTCACAATCTCCCTCAGCCATTGATGGTAAAGCTTTACTGCTCTTCCTTGAAGAGATGATTCTTTCAGAAACACTTCTACCGGTTAAACAAAACTTGCATTCTTGGTTAGAAGGTACACTTGAACAAATTAGTGCAGACCCTTTTTCTGGAGTTCTTACAAATGAATCATCACAAATGTAAGGACCTTCTTTGAACAAACTAGGAGTCCCTAAAATAGTAGATAGTGATTTAGAAGGACCACAACTGTAATTTAGCCTCCTTCTAAATAACCATTTTTCCAATACAGAGGACAATTGTGTTTTAACTACATTTTCACTTATGACACCCTTGTTCCATATATTTTTAGGTGAGGGGCTTTCCTCCAATAGTTCGAAGGAATCAACCTCTTCAAAGTAGGCCCGCTCCTTATCAAAGTTTGCAGGTTGTAAACCTTTTCCCTAGATATAGCAGATCATAAGAGCATGTCAGTATTAACTAGTAAACTTTACCGGCATTTCAAAACCAATTACTCACTAATAATGTTAAACAACTAGCTACATGTAGAGCAGCAGCATGTGTGGGGGACTAAAAATGCAAACACTAGCAAACCTTATTTCATCTGTGGGGTTAGACATCTATTAGTACAATTAGGCTAGTGAAATTTTGGACCAATATTACGTGAAACAAATTAGGTCAGAGCTGCACATTACAATTAAAGTAGACATACTATGAACCCGAGCTTGTTAACCAACAAAATATTGCCTTTTGGAAATTTCATGCTCCAAATAGGATCATATAAGCGAATCCAACCAGGCACCATAATACCAAGTATGAAAAGCACGACCGAAGAGTGAGCTCCAACTTATTTGATAGTATAACTAATTATTTATAACATTCAGTAAACGTTAGTTCTTCAACTGACTGGCAAGTTAATGAATTCAGAAACTTCAGGAAACAGAAAAGAAAAGAGATAGATAAAGTAATAAATACATACTCTTGGAATAGGTGGTTTTGTTTTCCTTTTTTGAAGTTTTTGTTGAGGTATCTGATCCACGAATACAGCAACAGCTATACTGGTCCTTCCCCTGACATTACAAAATATATCTCATGTCATAAACCCAGATTTAGCTTTGAGCAACAGTTACTAGCACTTTTAAAAAGACATTTCAAGTTGAACCATATGCATAGAAGAATCAAAGATAGTAAAAGTTGATACATACTCAAAAGTGAAAATTAATCATGATAACAGCAACAATAAAGTCAGAAATAAGCTATAAGAATAACTAAATCAGTTTAAATATCTACACAAAGAATCACAAGCTTGTCGTACCATGAGTCCACATGAGTACATGACGAAAATACCAAACTCATTAATAAACTGAAGAAGACCCTGGAAGGCAGACAAGCAACTAATATAAAACATCAAGTTACACTAAATTAGCTGTTAGTATATCATTTGATGTTAAGAAAAGTATTCACAAGAGTGACAAATGTACGCGAAAATTTACCATAAAACAAAACAGAGTAAATAAGCAACAGAGTAGATGCACAAAGTAACCAAAGAAGCAACAATGTTGATATCTATACTCATATAAACTACACAACTCAGTCAATCTTGCAATGTCACAAACCGACATTTTAAAAATATGTAGAAAATGACTTTTAACAAGCAGTGTCTAGATCGCATTGTGTATACACGGAATCAAAGTATAAAGCTTAAAAGACCAAAAAATTGTCCGTTATCCACTTGATATATTAGAACGACGTAAGTGAGCCCGTTAATAATTAAGCCTATAATTTTATTCATTTCTCGAGATTATTCATTTGAGATTAAAAATACATTCTCTCTGTTATGTTAAAACTGATAAAATACATCCATAAAAGTAAAATAATTCGATACAACTCAATCAAGCACACTTTAGAAAAATCAACCACGAAAAGAAACAAAATTAGGGCAAAACCTGGTCGAAAGAGCTCGGTTCCAACTGACTCGTTTCACCGGAGCCTGTGCCCAACTCACACGATTGTCATTCCCAACACACGCCTTTTCTCTACTTATAATCAACAAATCGTTCTTCTGTTTGTTAACTGCATTTTTACGGCGGTAAATCACAGCGATTTCTGGTTGCTGTTGTTGTTTCGACTGTTCGGTATCGTAGTTACTGTTTTGATTTTCTTCTTCTGCTATAATTTCAGACCACAAATCGTTTCCTGCAAAGTATAGAGACATTGTAGATGTATGCGATGTGTAAATGAGTGTGTATTGTAGTGAATTGAAAGTTGAAAGAGGAAAGAGGAAATTAGGGTTTTAGTGAATTTACCTGGGCGAGAAGCCATTGATGATGATGAAATGTTTTAATTT
This sequence comes from Apium graveolens, assembly GCF_009905375.1. Lineage (NCBI taxonomy): Eukaryota > Viridiplantae > Streptophyta > Magnoliopsida > Apiales > Apiaceae > Apium > Apium graveolens. The sequence goes on from NC_133652.1 coordinate 149,232,018, forward strand.
CAAGGGGAGAGAGAGGGATCGAATTACGAGGCACAGAGGGGGGAGAGAGAGCGATTCAAATGAGTATATCAGCGGGAAAGTTACGGGTCAGCCCGATTCATTTACCGACTATTTCGGGTGATGCTAAATGCAGTAACATTTTGCTCCGTACAGTAAGGAGAAATTATCATAACATCCTTGTACCAATTAAATGTCTTAGCTTAGTAATTAAATGTACTAGTTCCCATTAATATTTTAAATTTTTATTTATCTAGTTATATTATATTTTTAAAATATTTATATAAATATATAATTATTATAAAGTTATAATAAAAATAATAGAATAACATGTGGTCGTAATTTAGTAGAATAAATAGACTATTTCTAGTAGTTTAACAATTTAGTAGTTTAACAGATATATAACACTATTATTTATATCTTTTAATAATAGGATAAGTTGTATTCGTATTTTATTAGAATAAGTATACTATATTTAGTAGTAGTTTAATAATTTATTAGTTTATTAGATATATAACACTATTTATCTATTTTTGTAATAATCAAAATTAGGGAATTATTGTTGAACCAAACCGTTGAACCAAATTATCTCTATTTCGGCTATTATAATATAGTATAGATTTTGACTATATGCTAGTATTAATGCTAATATATACGAGTGACATGTCGCATGCTTGCAGCTTGTTCATTGGCCACCAACTTTATCTCCTTGTTAGTTTTAATTTTAATCTTATTCCAAATTTACTTTTAAAATATTGACCTCAAAAATAAAGTACACCTAAAAAAAATTAATACTCTAATAATTTGATTTTAAAATTAGTTATGTAAAAAAAATTAAAAAGAATTTCAGTATATTATGATTTTAAGCCATAATATTTTTAAATAATATTAAATAAATAATAATAAATTTTAACCAAGTAAAAGAGTACATTGCCGTAATAAAAGTTCTAGAAATATTCGACAATCGCATGTGAACTCATTCGGATCTACTACAATATTAATATTTATATAAAGTATATTTATAATAGAAAAGTTAAAAATAATATGTGTTTAATAAGACTCGCGAACCGTGAGCCGAGTAATTTGAAGATCGAGCTCAGCTCGATTAAAAATTTGAAAAGTTCAAGATCGATCTCGGTTCGATTATTTTTTAGCCGAATTTGAATTTTTTACTAGTCGAGTTCAAATGGTTCACAAACAATTTGTTTCGCTTGTACCCCAAATATACTTACGTATATAAAATAAATATATGAATACTGGGAAATTAAAAAATTTAATAAAACGTAGCCAAATTTTCTAAGTATATTATAAAAAATATTCGCATACATTTAATAAAAATTTAGTATTCATGTTTTTCTGTGCTTCAGAGTTAAAGAATATAATTATAAAATATTTATGTCTATATTATAATAACTAATTTACGGCCCGTGCGATGCACAGGTCTTGGTTAGTATTTATATATTTTAATTTTTTTATATAATTTTATTAAAATTTAATATAAATAATTAAATAATATATAATGATTATATAATTATAATTTCAAGTTAGGTTCAAATACTATATTATTGATGAGATCTTATTTGTATATAATAATGTAAATGTTTATTGTTGATGAGTGAGATTCGAATATGAAAACTTATATGTATCTATATAAATAATATAAATGTTTGTTATTAATGAGATTCGAACATGAGAACTTATATGTATTTTTATAAATAATAATATAAATGTTTGTTGTTGACAAGATTCGAACCTGAGAACTTGTGAAGTGTATTTTTTTAGTATTTAGATCTAACGGTTCTGATTATTTGATGAAGAAAATCTTACAGTCATCATAGAAAGGAATAATCAAAATGAGGGGTTAACCAAACTACAAATTATACCTCATTCCGGCTATTATAGTATAGTATCTTTATAAATAATATAAATGTTTGTTATTAATGGAATTCGAACATGAGAACTTATATGCATTTTTATAAATATTAATATAAATGTTTGTTGTTGACATGATTCAAACCTGAGAACTTGTGGAGTGTATTTTTTTACTATTTATATATAACGGCTCTGATTATTTGATGAAGAAGATCTGACGGTCGTGATAGAAAGGGATAACCAAAATGAGGGGTTAACCAAATTACAAATTATACTACATTCCAGCTATTATATTATAGTATAAATTATTGTGAAAATGACTTACTTCAAACATATATTCTGAATTTTATATATGCATAAATTTTATTAAAATTTAAATATTATTATGTATTTTTTATGTTTGTTACACATACTTTTTAAAATATTCTATGAAAATGCTAAAATTTTTAAAAGGAGCCGGTAAAATTAAAAAGTTTAAAAGGGGTTGTGATATTGATTTTGTTCAACACTGTGTCGCGTGGTTAGCATAATGTATTAATACCGCGAGACTTTCTATGATGCACATAAAAAGAGTCAGGGCTAATATTGTAACTTCAGATTACTGCACGGAGTAAAAGTTTACTGCATTTAGCAATCATGACTTCTTTTAAATTAATCCTCTACAGATTTTTTAAATACAATGTATTGGTATGAATTATTCTTAGTCTCTATATTATGAATATATTATTTGATTTAAAATAAAATTTAACTAATATTAAATAGTATGAAATATTTAATAAGATAAATATATAGTAATCTATAAATAACTAATAAAATAAAAATATTATATTAAATTTAGTAAAAATATTAAAACACGACCAATTTTTTATTTCATTAACCTTTCTAATTAATTTATGATTTACCTATTAATTCCAAAATGAAACATTTGTCTATTATTTTTAATTAACAATTTTTATAACATTGTTCATGATAAACATATACTCCCATTTTATTAACTGTTATACAATTTTTAAAAAGAATAAGTTTAAAATAATGTTGATTTATTAGTTTCGAAAGTTGGGAGCCAACATGTGTTAAGAGGCCCGTAAGGGTTGCTCAGCTGGTTAAAAAAAGGAAAATTATCCTTTTGGTCACAAGTTCGAATCTCACGGGAAGAGAATTTATGATTATGCCTCCTGAGTCAGAGCATGTCGCTTAAACGCGGTTTACCTTGGTTCACGTGGTTTGCAGGCTATTGTGTGAGCCCGTAGGGTTTACCCACTACGCACCCGAAGGGTAGCGGCTGTGGGTTACCTACGATAAAAAAAATGTGTTAAGAAATTTGAAAAAGTATTTGACAATAAATCAAATTAAAATCAAGATCTGAGAAAAATCGACTAAATAAATCAATCTGAAACAAAAAATATAAAAAACCTCATTTAAATCGAACTGAATCGGTTATCAATATAGATTAATAACTGTTATATAATTTATATTATTTATATAATAATATAATCATATTAATTCATTTATTAAATATTTTTTTATAATAATATATAATAATATAATTATATTAATTTATTTATTAAATATTTTTTTATAATTAATTAACATACGCACGAATTCGTAATCTCCCGCAAATAGTGTAATGTGTCATTTGTTTTTATTTTTATTTTTATCCGAATTGAATAAAATTTCATGTTATCGAATAGTAACTTTTGGGAGTTTGAAGAGTATACCTGTACATTTTGTTTTGCAAAATTATCTTGAGATCTTTGTTTCTTTCTAGAGGTCGAAACTGAAAATGGTTCTATGTGATTTAATTAAACATCAACACCAGAATTTATAGCCTATTTGAGCTTTTCATTTTGTTCTATAGTCCAATTTCCAGTGGTCTTAAAATTGAATTATGTAATGAGTCTAAAGATCACTAGTCTTCTAATATTGATATTTTATCGTTTTTATATTAATCGTTTTATAACAGTAATTGAATGAATTATAACCCCAATCAAGATTTTTTTATCAAAATTGTATCAGCTATGATTTTTAATTTTAAAAATCGAGTATACATAATTTTTGATTTATTTATATCAAATAATCGAGTTAAACATGCAGGAAGTGATTCCTTTTGTTTTTTTATATGCACTTATCGTCAATTCTTGGGCTTAACTATAGATTAAAAATTATAAGTCACAGTGAGACAGCATCAATACCTGCATCGACGTGACACTTTGTACTACAACTGAATATCTGAATTCGAAGTGTTTTATTAATCCTTATTTTTAGTTTACTCTCACGGCATGCACAGTGCAAACTACACTGCGCACAAACAGATCTTGTTTCATCTCCAACCTACGCAAGTATAACAACTTTTTTCTTTGTGGAGAATATGCATTGTATATGTATTAAGTGTTTTTTCCAGCCCTTGTTCAGTGCATACATTTCTAGTGTCACAGGAGTTAGTTATGGCTCTTAAATTCAATAACAATGTCATTAAATTTCTGTTATAATTTAATTGAATCCCTGACCAATTTATGATAATCAGCAAGTAATACTCCTACTAGTTATAGTAGTACACTGAAAAGGGTATGAATTAGAATCATTCAAGTTTACAAATATGGGTATTCAGTTTGTGTGTAGTTGGATAATTAAGAGTGAAAAAAAAAAGAGTCAGTTGGATCAACAGTAATACTTTTAGAGTGCAAACATAGACCAAATCCACTAAATATTGGAATTGCATGCATGGCCTATTTGTCATTACAAAATTTAAGTGTGAGTTAAGATGGAAATGTTTGCTAATAAGCTGTTAGTGAGCTTCATGACTGCCATTGTCGCGGTCTTCATATCAGACATTGCTTATAATCATGCTCAGGAATTACCAAAGTTTCCCTTTTTCGATTCTCCAGGCTCCTCTGATATACCAGAGTTATCATTCGGTGTCGAATATGACAGCTCCAAATCTCCTTGGGATCCTTGGTATAGTGGATACATCCCTTTCATACCCGCGGATTCCATTCAAGAATTCTCTCCTTTACAGCAGGCCCAACAGGTGCCATTAGCGGTTGATGACCCTGTGTTCAAACCTGTTGGTACAAGCTTGAAAGGCCTCGTGTTCCAGCACCACGTGTTCCACCTCCACCGGCCTTTAGTTCACCACGTGTTCCACCGCCAAAATTCTGGTCACCGCGTGTTCCACCTCCACCTAACCAAGCACCACCTAGGAAGTCACCACCACCACCTGTTTGGACCCGGCCTCCACCCCCACCACCTGTTTGGACCTCGCCTCCACCACCACCAGCACCTGTTTGGCCCTCGCCCCCACCACCTGTTTGGACCCCGCCACCACCACCCGAGCCCACGCCTACACCTACCACTCAGCCATCCTCACCGACGCCTACACCTATCATTCAGCCACCCTCACCTACACCTACCATTCAGCCACCCTCGCCTACGCCTACACTGGAACCGTCACCATTCGATGCACCTACACCTGTAACTGAAGCCCCATCACTCAATCCAGCTAAACCTCCATTTCAAGCATTAGATCCCCCTGCCATTCCTCCAGAATGGCAGAATTACCCCAGTGATCCCCCAAGAGTGACGTGGTAATGTCTCCAAGTGCTAAATCACAGAAGCACCTTACTTATTATCTACTTCCCAAGTCTTGCAGCTTAAATTATGCATCATGCTGCTTCCGAAATATATTTATTATACTCGTATGTTCGATATCATTTGAGTCCACATTTTAAATCTTATGGTTTTACTTGTATTATCAAACTTAATAAAGTGCTTTTTTTTATTTCAAACATTGTCTTCCAGTTAACTCTTCTCTAATTTGCTCAGATTATCTACTTAATAAACAACTTCATGCATAATTGTCACTTAACATAAAATTAAAGAATTGAGACCCGGGCTTACAATTCTATCGCAGCTGATTCCCGAAAAGAGATATCTAAAATTATGATTTACCAACAGAAACAACAGTATCTAATGTTATTAGCAAAAATATTAGTGAACAAATCAAACAGACTTTTGATCACAAAAAGTTCCAAGTATCTAATGTTATTAGCAAAAATATTATTAAACAAATCATGAAGTTTCATTCAGAGCCTTCTCTCAATGACTGCTAAATGGAACTAGCACTCGGAGCATTCAGACAAAACTCGACAAACCAGAAGCATCCATTTTCTGACGAACTTGTAGTTAAAGCCAACTCCAAATTCTGAAATATAATCACTGATATGACCTTCTAAACCGGAATTTACATACCAAATGCCTTCAACACCATAGGATCAGGTGCACAGTCCCACAAGTGAAGTTTCCTGCGTAGAAGGCTTAATTGTGAGTAGATGATGAAGTAATCGGATGCACAGATATCAAGTTTTGGAGTCCGAGATCAGTTATGTTTTGGGATTTTTGGAGGTTAATAAAGCAATATTGCACAAAAACTCAAGAAAATTAATAAAACTGAAGTGAACATATAATATGGAAATACATCAACGCACATTCATTCCCGTACTAAGTATTTAACTCATCGTATTTGCAGAGATGCATCTTCCCCACTCGGTTGATAAAGCTAGGGAATACGATATGGCTACAAAAGTGTTAATTTAGGATTGACGCAAACTCATTACTTACGTTTTACTAAATTCATTTCGTATATGTTTTATTTAATTAACGATTGTACTATCCTAGGAAGCCACAGAAGATTTGTAACTCAAAAGCGTTTTATTTGTATAGGTCACCACTACATTGTACAAAGTTACTCACGGCATAAGTATGTTTGCATAAGACATGATATTGGCATGCATAGTGCAAACTATAATAATGCAGGTGTCACGCACACACACATCTTGCTTCATTTCTATGTCTGTGTAGCAACTCTTAAATCAGTATTAATAGTGTACAAACTTAAAACGACTCTACTATAAAAACTGGATTCGTGCATGTATTATGTCTCAATGCAAAATATATGATCATAACAATTGATATACAGGGAGAGTTAAGAGTTAAGAGTTAAGATGGAGATGTTTGCTAAGAATCTGTATGTTAGTTTCACTACCATTGTTTTGGTCTTCACATCATGTGTTGCTTATAATCATGCTGATGAATTACCAAAGTTTCCGTTTTTCGATACTCCAGGCTCCTCTGATATTTCGAGGTCATCACTTGGTGGCACATATGACACCACTAAATCTTCCATACAAGCCCAACAGCCACCATTAGAGGTTGAGGACCCTGTGCCTAAACCTGTTGGTCTAAGCTTAAATGGATGGGGAAGAATTCCGCGGGATCCAAAACTAAATGGATGGGGAAGGATTCCGCGGGCTCCAAAATTAGATGGGTGGGGAAGGATTCCGCGGGTTCCAAAATTCAGCCAACGAGGATCAGATCAGCTTCGGCTTCCACCCATTAGGCCTCAAAGTGTTGAGCAGCAAAAAGTTAGGTCAGCACATGTTCCGTCACCACCTATCAAAGCACATACATCTGTTACTGAACCCCCAACACTCAGTCCAGCTAAACCTCCATCTCCAGCATTGGATCTGCTGAATTCCCTAGAATGGGCGGCTGCCCCCACTGTTTGACCCCCAAATTGTGATGTCAGCAAGTGCTGAATCTCAGGAGTTCAAGCACCTTCTTATCTAGTCCCCAGTCTTGCAGCTTGAAGTGTACATTTTGCACCTTCTACATATTTAAAACACGTATCTGAATTATATATAATTTCCGCTATGGCACCTTTTTAAGCTTATCGTTTACTTGGGTTCATCCAACTTATAGAAGTGCAGCTTTTCAATTTGCCCAGATAATCTACATCATGCATAATTGGAACTTGATATAAAACTAAGGAATTGAGTTGTAGGCGATTCTATAACCACCAAATTCCTAAAAAAGATGGATTTCTAGACATCCCGGCTCTTCAAATATTTTGATTTACCTACAGAAAAAAGAATATCACTAAAAACATACTTGGCCTGATTTGGTACCAAGTATGTAATGTTATCAGCAAAAGTTACATGGACAGAGGTAAATAAAAAAAATCATATCAAACAAATCATGATGATTCATTCAGAGTCTACTCGCAATAAAAGCTGAATGGAATTGTTAAATATATGATCCTATTGGGGCCTTACTCTAACACCTTAAGGTTTTAGAGTAACTGGTTCCTTGACATGGTATCAGAGCTTAGGCTGGCGAGAGAACTAAGGTTCGATTCTCAGCCACCCCCAACATTCTCACAATTTAATGTGGACACTAAAGACAATTGATACCCCAAAGATGGGTGTCGGTGTTCCACTCTTCGACCCATAAATGGGCTTTCGAGTGAGGGGGAGTGTTAAATATATGATCCTATTGGGGGCTTCCTCTAACACCTTAAGATTTTAGATGAGCTGGTTACTCAACAGGAATTACCACAGAGCGCATTCAAACACGAACCAAAAGAATCCAAAAGAATCCATTTTCTGACCAGCCCGTAAATCAAAGCCAACTCCAAATTCTGAAATATGACCTCCTAACAAGTACCTTCAACGCCATAGGATCAGGGGTGCACAGTCTCCTACTCCCCTGGACACAACACTAAAATTGTGAGTAGATGATTAAATTTGAGTCATTATGGCTAAAGCTTCCTCTCCACTGATAGTTTTTGGTAGATTGAAATTTAAAACTCTCACAATCAACAATCTTCATCATCCCTAGATGCGATCCAAGGACGCACTATAGGAACCCAACACTGCATCTAGTTTACCAATCAGAACATCTCTTTTAAACCCAACACCAGAAAGAGAAAAATAGAGAGAAATAATAGTTATTATAATAACACTGCCTATTAACCAGTTATCTTGCCCGTACCACGCACACGAAATTTAGTTATATATATGATCTTTTTTTAAATTTTAAAGATATATATTCATGAAATTGCGATAATGTATACACATATTTTTATACCAATATTATCATGTGTAAACACTAACAACGAATCATTCGATAACATCTCTTCCCTTTTTCTGTATTTGACAACAAAATGGTATAGTATTATAGTCAAATAGTACGAATAGTTCTATTTTTTGTATATAGTTTAAGCACGTTAATAGTTTAAATATTAACCACATAACAAAAAGGATAATAATCAAATTACATGATAAACTACTTGCCATTAAAAATTATTGGTCCATTAATTTAAAAATTTGCAAAAACATAAAGAACATCCAAAAATTTCAACTTCACCGTATCAAAGTAAAAAGTTTCTGTTTGTAAAATAGTAAACAACAATGGAAATAAAATTCAATTATAATTATTGAAGTTCTGAAATGGAAAAATGAGATAATGTTCATTCAAGATTCCTCAAAACTCGAAACGGAGCGATTATATGAATCTTCAGTCCTCTAGTAAAACATTTTACTTTTCCTGCATAATGGAATATAATATAATGTTAATGCAGTATGATAAATCACATATAATAATGGGTAATTATACAATCTACCGACCTTTTTAACTCGTTTGCTAGTCGATAGAGCTGAACCTAAAGTTCCTGCACAATCTGATGGACTGGGAACACTTGTTTGCAATTTTGGATATAGTATAAAAATATTTGTAAATTCAAGAGCTAACAAATATCTTTAGAATAGACAGTATGGTAGGTATATTGTGGAATAAGCAGGAAATTTTTAAGATGTGAAACATGAAGCTCACATTTGTATAATTTGAAACAGAAGTCCCAGTATCAATGTCTTCAAGCACAGGTAAAGTGCTAACTGGACATTCATATGCATCATGAGCATAATATACTGTGCTGCTAACTAATATGTTATCATCAATGAGCTCAACTTTAATAGTAATTTCTCTTCCTGCAATTTGCTTCAAAGGTGGAGGATGTGATGCATTATCCCACAAAGTATACAATCAGTAGTGTTGAGCAAGATTGAAGTTGTATGTTTATCTCAACAATACTGGTTTGGATAACTCGACATAGGACAAGCACTTTGAAATAATCTATGTTCCACGAGGATCAGTACATATAGTTTATTGGGTATATCACAAAAGGTTTTGTTAGCTGCAGTGAAGAAGACGTCAACAGTGGTCCGTATGAATTTCATTAATATGTTCAGGCATCGGAGAAATAAGGTTGGAGTCATTCGAAACAGTTAATAGAATCAGTGTGAAGACCTCAAGGATTCCTAGTGAAGTTGATTATATTTGGTAGAAGACTTAGCAGTGGTTTGCACATGTATAATACGACGGCCTGAGAGCGGAACTAGTCATCTGTAAACCAGACCCTTGCACTAGACGTCAATGATCCGTGAAAGGAAACGGAGTATTATTTTTAGAAATACTGTTAAGTGATTTTTTTTAACTCGAAAGGATTGAAAATATTTAAGTACGGAGACCCGGAGATTTTGGAGATTAAACGGCTTGAGGATACAAAGGTGTACAGCTAAACTGCTCGAAGAATTGTCAGGCTCAAAGTTTAAATTGTTAACTTAAATAAATTTATTATATGAACTTTAATATAATTTATTTAATAAACTTAATATGATTTATCTTATTAACTTTATATAAGTTTATTTATAAATCTAAATTAGTTTATTTACATAAATTATACTTAAGTTTATGTTATAAATTAATTTAATTCTAATTTAAATATTATTTAAAAGGGCACTCATTTGTTTATTATTATTAAACAAAAGAAATATTGCATGCATGCGTAACAGTGTGCAGGCCTTGGTTAATTCGTTTGCAAAGAAAAGGAAAAGGGATTGAATGAATATACAGAGGTCATCCACGTGGTGGACCCCCTCTGGTACTACAGTTTGAAAACAACAAAAGAAATGAAGTACACGAAAAGGAAAACAATTGAAGTTTTCAGAATTGGCAGATGCTGTTGAGTTTCGTTCGGACTCCCCCATCCACGCGTGTGGAGCACGCACAACGTTCTCCTGTTTTCCTTCAGCGCGTGGACGACACCCCCCGGCGCGTTCCATGTTTCCTACGAGGTGGTTGCCTCTCTCCTGTCACCTGCATGACATTCAAATGGAGTCCAAAGCAATTGTTTATTTAATAAACAATAAAAACCAAATACTTGGCATACCTGTTGTCTGACTTGGGGAACAAATAAATCAAAGGGAATGCATGTGTTGTGTTTCTGTTCATGTCGCCACAGGCGAATGTATTGCAAAGAAAAAAACGGCTGGTTGTTTGCGCGTGAACAGGACGTCTGGAGACAACCTCACTCATCTGTTTTGTTCCATCACCATAAGAGAATAAAATAATGTGTTTGTCTCATTTTGCACAAGCACAGGTCAACAACATGGAGTATTGTATATCTTGTCGCCACAGGCATTTTTGGTCGCCATACAGATTATCTTTGCAAGCTGTGCCACTTCAAATACTTGGATATTATTAAGCCACGTAGTCTCTTAATCTCTCCTTCAATTTTACGACTACAAAACTAATTTCCAATAGATTGGTTTTCAACACTTCTCAGCAAAACACCATTAAAGCTCTGTAGAATTTTTTATGTAGAGTGAGTTGATTTCATTTATTGAAATTAAGGAGAGAAGTGCTGCCCAATTTATTTCTCACCATTAAAGCCTTACATACTTGTAACACTCATTATTTAAAACTCTCTTAATTGTATTTAAAATCTTTTGATAGAAGATTTGAATTTTTAGAGTGATACATAGAACCCCAAATTGATTGTTATTATTTTGGTTCTCTCTATATTTGTTGCTTCGAATTATTTATATTCGGAGTTGTAAACAAACCTTTACGGTTTAATTTCTTAATAAAAAGAATTATTCCGTGAATCTCTTAGTGTTTGTTTATTTCGTTTTCGAGGTTTATTCTCCGCTGCAATTAATTAACGAAAAATGAAAAACATACATTCACCCCCCCTCTATGTATATTTGGACCTAACAATTGGTATCAGAACTTGTTGATCGATATACAAATCTGATCCGTTAAATTAGCAAGTTTTGTTGTTGATTTTGGTTGTACGGAGTCTGGGAGTGCTTTCGGTGTGTAGATTTGATTTAGGTTTGTTAGTTTTTGACTTGACTGGTTTGATATTGTTGACTGACTGGGTAATCGTATTTTGAGACGGTTTATTGCAAAAAAAATTTGGATCTGAAAAGATGAGTTCTCATAAAGTTAGTAGTATCAAGGTTCCTCAGTTTGATAAATCGAGATATAATCTATGGAAAAAGAAAATGCTATTATATATTCGAGCATCGAATCCAGAGTATTGAGAGAAGGAAGGTATGTGCCAATGAAGGATCATCCGGAGTTGCCTAATATGAGAATGTCATGTCCTGAAGCTGAATGAAGTGCACGTGACAAAAAACTGATAACTCTGGATGAAGGCCTGCAGCTTATTTTGGTGGATTCGATGGATGATGATATGAGTCACCAAATTATGGTCTGTGTGAGTTCAAAGCACATGTGGGAAACCATAGAACTGCTTATGGAAGGAACTGAAGATGTCAGGCAAAATCGATTGGATATCTTGACTTCACAATATGAGGCCTTTAAGTCCTTGCCTGGAGAAAGTATTACTCAAGTCTTTGAAAGACTGAACAAGCTATTAAACGAATTAAGTATTCATGGCAAGACTTATCCTCAGAGAGAAGTCAACAGGAAGTTTATGCTTGTCTTACCTCACCATCTAGAGAACAAGGCTTCATCTATTCGTGAGCGTGTTGACTTCGAAACCATGACACTTGAGAAGTTGTATGGTAAGCTGAAAACTCATGAAATGGAGCAGGAATAAAGGAAAATTATCTATGGTGGAGGAACAGTTGATAGCAAGAATACTGAACTACTCAAGACAACTGCTCTTGTAGTCAGTGGAATCAAAGAGCGTGACATTACTGTTGAAAAGCCTAAGTCTAAAGCTGAAACGCTCTTTGAAGCAGAGATGGATGATGGAAACCTCTTTGGGAGTCCAAGTGATTACTACACCACTGAGGAGCTACAAAGTATGAAAGATCCCACTATGGCCAACTTAGCTGGGATGTTCAGTAATATCAGGTTTAGAAGAAAACAAGGCTTTAGGGGTTCTGGAAGCAGCAACCGAGGTCAGAGGTCAAGTCCATCTTCTGGATCAGGTTACAAGACATGGATGGTTGATAGAAGCAAGTTCAGATGCTATAACTGTGATGAGGTTGGGCACTTTGCCACTGAGTGCAGAAAGTCTCAGCAAGGAAAGGATAAAGACAAAACTTATCAGAAGAAGGACTCAGGTAGCTCAAGGAAGTATCCAGTGAAATCTTACATATCTGAGGGGAAGAGCTGGGATGACACTGATGATGAAGAAGAGCAATATGGAAATCTTGCATTGATGGCATAATCTTCATCTCAGGTAATATTTCCAACTATTCGTGCTTTACCTCCAGATAACTTGTGTGAGAATGAACACTGTGTCGCCTTCAGGCAGACTGTCCTAGTGTATGGAAATGCTGTTTCTCATCACTATCTTAAGGCACGATGCAATACAAAGGAATGCATTGAGTAACATGATGTCGTAAAAGAAGTGTATAGAAACGTTAGTACTACACTAAGATGTACTCTGCTTGATGTCGAAGACCTTAAAGTAGAACTAAAGAAAGTTAAAGATGAAAATGATAAGTTAGTTCTAGATAGGGTCAGTGTTGAGAATCTTAAGCAAACCAATAAATATTTAGAGCTTAAGATTACTAAGCACCTTGAGACAGAGGAAGAGCTTAGGAACAAGAATGCAGAATTAGAAACTAAATTTCACGCTTTTACTGATTCTGCAAATCTTGCTAAGAAGCTCATAGCTGATCAAGTAGTAGGTGGAAAGGTGTAGGCTTAGACTATGACGAACTTAGAAAAGCTTCTAAGAAACGAGGAGTTAAAAATGAGCCTGTAGAGAAAGTTGTTAATCCCCATAGTACACCTCATGTTCTTAAGGAAGCTAAAAAGCCTCTATTTAAGAAAGCTACTATTGAGCCCTTTGATGAAGATAATCTTTATATTCATCATGAGATGCTTGTTGAGGATCTCGAGCTTTCAAGGAGACAAAAGGCAAAGAAACCTACGTCTGTTGCTAGTGACTCTGATTTATCTTTTGCCGGACTAGGTTTTACTTCCAAGAATAAGAAGAATAGAAGTAGAAATGGAAGGATAGGAAATAATGGCCCTAGGAAGTTATGCAATAACTGTGGTTCTTCTGGTCACCTTACTCATGCTTGTAGAAAGGTTAAAGTAGATAATGTTAAGAATGATTATGTGCATAACATGCCTAACATGCCTAAAGTTTCTAAGTGTAATAAATCTGTTTGCATGCCATGTGTAGTATCTTTTATGCACACTTATCTTGATTCCACACACTCACATAATACATCTCATAATCATAATAAGCATGTTAGTAAGAACACTAGCAGATCAAAGACTGTAAGCCCTCCTAAAGCTAGGAAAGTGGCACCTATCACCAAGCCCAAGAGCAAATCTGTTGGTGCTTCTGAAAGTGACAAGGAAACAGTCAATGATAAAGCAAAAACTGTTAAGCCTGTCAACTCTGTGAAAAGAAATGTTATATATTCAAATGCTTCTAAGTCTTCTGGACCCAACTAGTTTGGGTACCAAAGAAAACTTAATCACTTTTATTTTCAGGGCATAAAGCATAAGAAGGTCATGTGGATTTTGGACAGTGGATGTTCAAGGCATATGACTGGAGATAGAGCCCTGCTATCAAAGGTGGTTGAGAAAGCTGGCCCAGTGGTTACTTTTGGAGATGACAGCAAAGGTTATACTACGGGATATGGCTGTTTGGAAATTGGCAATGACATCATTGAAGAAAACTCTCTGGTTGAAGGTCTTATGCACAATCTTCTCAGTATCAGTCAATTCTGTGATAAAGGATGTAAAGTGTTGTTCAAGAAAGAGAAATATTTGATCTCTAATCAGAAGAATGAGAAGCTGACTCTTAATGGAGTTAGAAAGGGTGATTTGTTCATAGCTGACTGGAATTCTGCAGATTGTCAAGTAATATGTTTCTACAGTAAAGCCTCTCTAGATGAAAGTTGGTTATGGCATAAGAAGCTCTCCCACTTGAACTTCAAGACCATGAATTCCTTGGTTAAGAGGGAATTGGTGAGAGGATTGCCCGAGATGGAATTCAGTCCTGATGGACTCTGTGAAGCATGTGAGAAGGGAAAGTCAAAGAGGGCATCACACAAGAAGAAGACAATGACTGACATCACTGAACCACTACAACTCCTTCATATGGATTTGTTTGGTCCTGTCAACGTCATGTCTATGTCAAGAAAGAAATATGGGTTAGTGATTGTTGATGACTATTCCAGATACACATGGATGTTATTCTTACATTCAAAGGATGAAGCACCTGATATAATTATTGATCACATCAACAAGATTGAGTTAGAAGCTGGAGTGCCTGTGCGAACAATCAGATCAGATAATGGAACAGAATTCAGAAATGCAAAGCTGAATGATTTCTATGTCGAAAAGGGCAAATCAAGACAGTTTTCAACACCAAGGACTCCACAACAAAATGAAGTGGTTGAGAGGAAGAATCGAACATTGGTTGAAGCTTCAAGGACTATGCTTAATGAAGCAAATATTCCTACTTACTTTTAGGCTGAAGAAGTTAACATTGCATGCTATACTCAAAACAGAACCCTGATCAACAAGATATATGAAAAGACCCCTTACGAGTTAATGGCCAACAAGAAACCATCAGTGAAATACTTTCATGTGTTTGGAGGAAAGTGCTTTGTGCTTAAGGATGATTAGCATCTTGGAAAGTTTGATGCTAAAGCTGAAGAAGGTATCTTTCTGGGCTATTCTCTGGAGTCAAAGGCTTACAGGGTGTATGTGATTAGTGATCAAAAGGTTGTGGAAAGCCTTAATGTAACATTTGATGATGCCAAGCTCCCAAGTATCCAGAAGGAAGATGACAGTGATAATCTTGATGTTGAAGATCTTTCTGATGGAGAAGATGAACCTGAAGTTGTTCCGGACAATAATGACAATGGCAATGATCATGATGATCATACATCTGATGCAGATTCTGAAGGTAATGGTCATGAGACAAGTCACACAATCTCAGGGACCAGTCCTCAAGCTTCAGATTCTGTAGATCAAGCTGGCAACAACTCAGGGGGAGCAGAGCAAGGAGAAGAACAAGGATCCGATAGTCAGACTCAACTCAATTATGGAAATGCTGAGTCATCAAGGGCTAGTCTACCAAGACATAGAGTATGGAGTAAAAACCACCCTTAGAACTTGATACTCAGTAATCCTGACAGTGGAGTCAAGACTAGAAGAGCTACAACAAATGAATGTTTATATTCCGGGTTTCTATCTCAAATGGAGCCAAAGAAAGCAGATGAAGCTCTTGGAGATCCTGATTGGGTGATTGCTATGCAAGAGGAACTCAATCAGTTCGACGACAGAAAGTGTGGAAGCTTGTACCCAGACCTAAAGACAAATCAGTGATTGGCACTAAATGGGTTTTTAGAAACAAGCTTGATGAAGATGGAATTGTAACAAGGAAGAAGGCGAGACTGGTTGCTAAGGGATACTCTCAAGAAGAAGGGATTGACTACGATGAGACCTTTGCACCAGTTGCTAGACTTGAAGCCATCAGGATGTTTTTAGCATTTGCAGCACATTCAAACTTTAAGGTATATCAGATGGATGTGAAAAGTGCTTTCCTGAATGGTGAGCTTGAAGAAGAGGTCTATGTGGAGCAACCCCCTGGTTTCATAGATCCTGAGTTTGAAGATTTTGTCTATTTTCTCTTCAAGGCTCTTTATGGTCTAAAGCAAGCGCCAAGAACATGGTATGACACTCTCTCAGAATTTCTTCTTGAAAATGGTTTCACTAGAGGTGTCATAGATAAGACTCTGTTTCATAAGAATCATAAAGATGATACCATATTTGTGCAAGTTTATGTTGACGATATTATATTTGGGTCTACGAATGATACACTTTGTGCAAGGTTTGCTAAGCTTATGCAAAGTAGGTATGAGATGAGTATGATGGGTGAGTTGAGCTACTTCCTTGGATTACAAGTGAGTCAGAAATCAGATGGTATCTTCATTTGTCAAACGAAGTATATCAGAGATCTTCTGAAGAAATATCAGTTGGAAGAATCAACACCTGCAAAGACTCCGATGGCAACTGCCACAAAACTTGATCAAGATAAGTCTGGTAAGATGGTGGACATCAATTATTATCGAGGCATGATTGGATCATTACTCTACCTGACTGCGAGTCGTCCAGATATTATGTTTGCTACATGCTTGTGTGCACGGTTCCAAGCTGATCCGAAGGAATCTCATATGATAGCCGTTAAAAGAATTTTCAGATATCTGAAGGGTACACCTAATCTAGGTATCTGGTATCCTAAAGATACGAGCTTTGATCTCATCGGCTACACAGATTCTGACTACGCTGGTTGTAAGATTGATCGGAAGAGTACTTCAGGAAGCTGTCAGTTTCTTGGGAGAAGACTGGTTTCTTGGTTTAGTAAGAAGCAGCATTCAGTTTCTATATCTACTGCTGAAGCTGAATACATTGCTGCTGGTAGCTGCTGTTCTCAACTTCTTTGGATGAGAAACCAACTCCGAGACTCTGGACTTGATTTGAAGAATATTCCTATCTACTGTGACAACACAAGTGCCATAGCAATCTCAAACAATCATGTTCAGCATTCAAGGACCAAACATATTGATATAAGGTATCATTTCATTTGAGAGCATATAACGAATGGAATTGTGGAACTTCATTATGTTCCCACAACGGACCAAATTGTAGACATTTTCACGAAACCACTTGATGAAGCTACCTTCAACAAGTTGGTCAGTGAACTTGGCATGTTGAATTTGTCCAATTAATTGGAAATCAACAAATGTAATTTGGTGCGGGTAAAATTTATGACCCCAATGATGATGCTTTGAGGGAAAAGTAAGTTTACATATCTATTCATTATATATATTCATGTTTGTAAACTTGTTTTGAAGCTAACTGATTACCATGTGTTACATGTTATATGCTAGTGGTAAGTAAGTTAGAGTTTTTGATGCAATATATGAGTTGTTTGAATGTTTACATGATATATGTTTACTCTGATACAAACACTCTTGATATTGATATTATTATGTTAGGAGTAGATTTTAAATTGGTTCAGTCTTGTGATGTCTAATCAATTGGTGCATACTTGTTGTATACACTCCTGGCATAATTAATGGCTTATATGACTTATAGGTTGATCCTTTATATAACTCTGATGATCTTGCTATGCTTATAATTTGTTTTGGATATTTGATCCTAATATATTCCTTACACTCTGATTACTTTATGCAAGTCTTATAAGTTTAGAACAATGTTCATCTCTTTCCTCAATAGTAATTATTTTGAGTTGATGAGATTTGTTAAGTAGCATTGTCAAAAGAATTTGAAAGCATGATCATCTGAGACATCCTTCATGAATCCATATTGTGGTAAGTAAAGGTAAAAGATCTCTGGTTCTGAAATCACTCTATTCTTGATCATCAAATTCTCTAATATTGTACTTCGGATGTTTATGATCTTCAACACCCTCAGTGGTTCTAGGAATTGACTAAGAGCCTATCAAACCTCATAGGTTCTAACTCAAGTCATTAGAACCAAACACTTCTCAAACAGTATTCCATTACCTTACTCTAATACATCCCCCAAATTTTGTTCTGATTCACTTAATTTTCTTGAGATATCAACTCAGTGATCAAACAAAATTACCATTTGGTTTTGGAGTTGTGTTGAGAATGAGGAAGATCATGCCAAGAAGCACCACATAAGGAAGGAAAGGTCAACCCTACAGCTCTGTCTCTTACAAAGAAGTGGAGTATGTATAACCTGAGACATCTGTAAGCCCATCTGTATTCTCTCAAAAGGATATAGAGCTGAAAAAGGCATATAAACAGTTACTAGGTGCATTCTCCCAACAGAATGTTATCTATTGAAAATTCGACTGTCAGCCAGGGCATCTGTATAAGAGTCACTACCCCTTGATTAAAATATTTCCAATGCACATGTGAGATTCACACACACAAGGAAGGTATTGACGCAGCAATCATTGTCAAACCATATCAAGGTTAATGGCAATAGGTTGAAATCCTGGATCATGTTCTAATCTTTATCTCTGATTTTGAATAAGAACATGTGATCTTGGTTGGTTACTTTGATAAGTCCTCACAGACTTCAGAAGAAACCTTTGATCCATAATGGCATATCATTGATCATTGGTTATCTTCCCAGAATTCAAATCTGGATATGATTTTGACTTAGTCAAAGTAGCAACTTGTAAATGAGGACTCAGATATCAACTGACGAGTTTATAAGGTATACTTCTTCATGGAAGTTGAGGGATATCAGGAATTCTGCCACTTAAAAGAATCCTAATTTCTCCTCTCAGAAGGAACATTTCTGAATCTCTTGACTGAGAGTTTCCATCCTTGAAGGTGGAATGCAACTTTTCTATGAAAAGGATTTTCTCGCAGGTACACTTGGATGTTTGGAGCTTTGATTGAATGAGACACTGTGAGACTGAGTGACAAACACTTGAGTGTAGATTGGAGTGAAACACAATGTGAGACCACTAAACAGAAATCACACACTTGCACTGTGAGGAATGGTTACCAAATAATCTCCTCACTTGGTTGGTTGATCCTAAGGTTTTACTCTGAATACATTTTGAAGGATTACTCAACTAAGGGGGAGAGATTATAAAGAGATTGTGGACTGATAGTCTTTCTGTAACTAAGAAGAAGAGTTTCTAACTTTATTGTACTAAGGAAGTGATTCTTCATCTTAGGGGGAGAGATTATTGGGCTTTGGTTCTGGATTCCAAAATGTTTTCTATGTGCTTTATGGGAAGATTTGAAGATTATTGAAGACATTATTTGGAAGACGTATCTATCTGCAACTTTACATAAGGGAGAGAAAAATCTGTTCTCTGCTGAAGCTGAATGCTTATAGAAGATGTGAAAGATATAAGATAGTATTATTTCCAAGTCCAGGATTGAAAGTTGAAAGTTGATTGAAGATTTTTGGATAAGGTTAGTTGAGTTATCCTCCAAACTGTTGCTTCTCCATTATTATTTGACCGTCAAGTGTAACAGTCAAATAGGGGGAGATTGTTGAGCATGATTGAAGTTGTATGTTTATCTCAACAATACTGGTTTGGATAACTCGATATAGGACAAGGACTTTAAAATAATCTATGTTCCACGAGGATCAGTACAGATAGTTTATTGGGTATATGCACAAAAGGTTTTGTTAGCTGCAGTGAAGAAGACGTCAACAGTGGTCCGTATGAAGTTCATTAATATGTTCAGGCATCAGAGAAATAAGATTGGAGTCATTTGAAGCAGTTAATAGAATCAGTGTGAAGACCTCAAGGATTTCTAGTGAAGTTGGTTATATTTGGTAGAAGACTTAGCAGTGGTTTGCACATGTATAATACGAAGGCCTGAGAACGGAACTAGTCGTCTGTGAACCAGACCCTTGCACTAGACGTCAGTGATCCGTGAAAGGAAACGGAGTATTATTTTTAGAAATACTGTTAAGTGGTTTTTTTTTACTCGAAAGGATTGGAAATATTTAAGTACGGGGACCCGGAGATTTTGGAGATTAAACGGCTTGAGGATACAAAGGTGTACAGCTAAACAGCTCGAAGAATTATCAGGCTCAAAGTTTAAATTGTTAACTTAAATAAATTTATTCTATGAACTTTAATATAATTTATTTAATAAACTTAATATGATTTATCTTAGAAACTTTATATAAGTTTATTTTATAAATCTAAATTAGTTTATTTACATAAATTATACTTACGTTTATGTTATAAATTAATTTAATTCTAATTTAAATATTATTTAAAAGGGTGTTCATTTGTTTATTATTATTAAATAAAAGAAATATTGCATGCATGCGTAACTGTGTGCAGGCCTTGGTTAATTCGTTTGCAAATGAAAAGAAAAGGGATTGAATGAATATACAGAGGTCATCCATGTGGTGGACCCCCTCTGGTACTACAGTTTGAAAACAGCAAAAGAAATGAAGTACAAGAAAAGGAAAACGATTGAAGTTTTCAGAATTGGCAGATGCAGTTGAGTTTCGTTCGGACTCCCCCATCCGCGCGTGTGGAGCATGGACAACGTTCTCCTGTTTTCCTTCAGCGCGTGGACAACACTCCCCCCCTGGCGCGTTCCATGTTTCCTACGAGGTGGTTGACTCTCTCCTGTCGCCTGCATGACATTCAAATGGAGTCCAAAGCAATTGTTTATTTAATAAACAATAGAAACCAAATACTTGGCATACTTGTTGTCTGACTTGGGGAACAAATAAATCAAAGGGAATGCATGTGTTGTGTTTCTATTCATGTCGCCACAGGCGAATGTATTGCAAAGAAAAAAGCGGCTGGTTGTTTGCGTGTGAACAGGACGTCTGGCGACAACCTCACTCATCTGTTTTGTTCCATCGCCATAGGAGAATAAAATAATTTGTTTGTCTCATTTTGCACAAGCAGAGGTCAACAGCAGGGAGTATTGTATATCTTGTCGCCATAGACATTTTGAAGGGTTTTTAGCACATAAACGCAACGAAAACGTAAATTTAAATCTTAAAAAAAAAACCGAAACCCTCCGCATGATCCATATGAAAAATAATATTTAATTCGTAGTTAAGTATGTTAACCTTAAGAAGCTTTACGTTAATGGAAAGATGGAGGTCTTTAATAGCGATCCAAGAACGATGAGCGGAGATCCCCAAGTGTGAAGCACTCCACCGGTATCCACCAAGAGATCAATGTAATGGAGGAGGAAGAGGTTGAGAGAATTAGTTGTCTCCCTCTATTTCTACTTTAGAATTAGGGTTTTTATTTGGGTTAAGGCAAATAGGGTTTATAATAGTATATTTATAGGTAAAATTTTCAGCTGAAAATTTTCCATAAAATATTATTATTATTAACCCTTTAATTGATTATTCTTATTAACCAATTAACTAATAATTAAAACACATTTTAATCATTAATCCCTTTTCTAAACACTTTAGAAAAATAATTCTCTCACTTGATTTAATTTCAAAATTAAATTCTTAATTAATAATATTAAGAACTTTTCTTAATTAATTTATAATTAATTTAATCTCATTTAATCAATTATTAAATTTTCTAATTAATTATTTATTTCACAAATAAATAATTATCAGCCATTATTAATTAATTCCTCCACCATTAAATCATTCTCTTTTATGGTATGACCCTGTAGGTTTAATATTAAGCCGGTAGTAGAAATAAATAATAATAAAACTATTTTATCATTATTTATATAAATTCTCTAATTCCTTAAATATGATTAATTAATTAATCATATTTATTCTACATCGTGAGGGATACTTCTCAGCATATCGCGACTATCCGGATAATACGAATTAACTGCTTAGAATGCAAGAACCCATTCAGTGAATAATTACCGTACAATCAATTTTTTCTACCCTGCAATGTCACGATTAAATACAAGGCATGGAACTTGTGTCAAGCCTATCTTATTTAATCATATGCTTTCCCATTCACTATGCTTAGTTCTAATTAATGTAAATTAGAAACTCCTTTCTAATTTCATTCACTCTGGCCAGAGATTCCTGAACTAGCATAAGTGGATCAGCATTGAACATTCTCTTCCTTCACTGGAAGGGGTAGATCCTTTATTGATCATACACTATCTTCGTGTATAAATTCCTAAACCTAGTACAACCCTTATTATTGTCCCTTGAGACTAAGAACTAAACCAAAGTATAGTTCAGTGTACATAAGATGACTATGATGACCTCAAGGCTAAGGATACTTGTACAACTATCACTATGTGAACATCTGCTGACACGTGAGTGAACTCCATCAGTTGTTCAGCTGTGTGAGTCATGTTCAGTGAACTTATTCTATAATAAGCACCTATATACTAGCTATAGTGTCACCACACAAATGTCTATGAGAATAGACATCCTTCATAATGAAATAAGCATAGTATGTACCGATCTTTGCGGATTACTAATTACCAGTTAGTAATCCTACGACCATGAAATATTTAAGTTCAGAGTTATCATCTTTTAGGTCTCATTATTATGATCTCATCATAATCCATAAAAAGCTTTACTCTAAACTATGGTATATCTTATTTAAATACTTAAATAAATAAAGCCCGCAATAAAACCAAAACAAGTCTTTTATTAATATCAATGAAATCAAAACAGATTACATAAAAGTTATTCCTAAATCATCATACATGATTGGACTTAGGACACATCTCTTTCAATCTCCCACTTGTACTAAAGCCAATCACTCTGGTATCTGATACCCATCTTGTCTTTATGACGATCAAAGTGACTTTGAGAAAGTGGCTTTGTTAAAGGGTCTGCTATGTTGTTATGTGTGTCAACTCTCTTGACGTTGACATCTCCTCTTTCAACAATCTCCCTAATCTGATGAAAGCGTCGCAAAACATTTCCTATAAGAAGTATGTCATCCACATACAATACAAGAAATGTTACCGCGGTCCCACTAACCTTCTTGTAGACACATGGTTCATCTATGTTTTTGATAAAACCAAATTCTTTGATTGTCTCATCAAAACGGATGTTCCATCTATGAGAAGCTTGCCTTAACTATATATGGTTCACAACAGCTTATACACTAGGTGTTCATTTTCCTTGGAAAGAAAACCCTCTGGTTGTGTCATATACACTTCCTCTTCAAGTTCCCCATTGAGGAAGGCCATTTTTACGTCCATTTGCCAGATCTCATAGTCGTAGTAAGTAGCAATCGCAAGCAAAATCCGAATTGATTTTAACAGGGCTACAGGCGAAAAAGTTTCATCAAAGTCAATCCCTTGCCTTTGTTTGAATCCTTTTGCCACGAGCCTGGCCTTATAGGTCTCCACTTGGCCATCTGCTCCAATCTTTCTTTTGTATACCCACTTGCACCCAATAGGCTTAACACCTTCAGGCGCCTCAACCAGAGTCCATACTTGGTTGGTATACATAGATTCCATTTCGGATTTCATGGCACTATGCCATTTCTCTGAGTCAACACTACTCATAGCCTCATTATAGGTCACAGGGTCGTCATCATCAATGATTGACAACTCATTGTCATTCTCAATGACAAGGCCATAATACCTCTCAGGTTGGCGAGACACTCTCCCTGACCTACGAATGGGCTGTTCCACAAAAAGGTTGTTCAGTCTGAACAGGTGTTTCCACTTGATTCGTAGTAGTTTGTGCTTCTTGAACTTCATCAAGTTCAATTTTTCTCCCACTGTTTCCTTCAAGGATAAACTGCTTTTCCAAGAAGGTAGCATGTCTGGAGACAAACACCCGATGATCGGTGTAAAAGTAATACCCTAAAGTCTCTTTAGGATATCCCACAAGATTACATTTTACGGATCGAGATTCCAGCTTATCTGGGTCAACTTTATTGATATAAGCTGGACATCCCCAAATCTTAACGTGTTTAAGACTCGGTTTCCTTTCTTTCCATATCTCATATGGAGTTTGAGGAACAGATTTGGAAGGCACCTTATTCAGTAAATATGCTGAGGTTTCCAATGCATAACTTCATAGGAATACTGGAAGATTCGCATAGCTCATCATGGACCGAACCATGTCTAACAAAGTTCGATTTCTCCTTTCAGATACCCCATTCAACTGTGGAGTATATGGAGGAGTCCACTGGGAGACTATACCATTTTCTTTGAGATAAGCTAGAAACTCTCCATTCAAGTATTCACCACCTCGATCTGATCGAAGAGTTATAATACTATGTTTGGTTTATTTCTCCACTTCATACTTATATTCTTTGAACTTTTCAAAGGCTTTAGACTTGTGTTTCATCAAATACACATATCTGAATCTATATCGATCATCTATGAAAGCAATGAAGTATGAAAATCCACCTATGACTTGCGTAGACATTGGTCCACATACATCTGTGTGTACCAATCCTAGCATATCTGCAGCCCTCTCTCCATGTCCACTAAATGGAGATTTGGTCATTTTACTCAATAGACAAGACTCGCATGTAGGATATGATTCAAAATCAAAGGGGCCAAGTAACCTTTCCTTATGCAATGTCCGCAGTCTATTTTCACTAATATGACCAAGTCCGCAGTGCCACAAGAAAGTGAGATTTTCATCCTCCCTTTTTCTTTTATTAGTATGTTCAATTTGTAGTAAATTATGCTCTTCGTCACATACATACAGACCATTGTTTAAAATACCACTTCCATAAAGAACGTTATCTCTAAGAATTGAACATTTATTATTCTGAATAACAAACGAAAATCCAGCCAAGTCTAACATGGAATAGAAATAATATTCCTCACAATTGAGGGAACAAAATAACAATTATTTAGAATAATAGTCTTTCCCGTAGGCATATGTAAATGAAATGATCCTACAGCTTCAACAACAACTCTTGCTTCATTTCCCATCCGTAGAATCACCTCCTCTTCTTCAAGAGTCCTACTTCTCCTTAGTCCCTGCAACGAATTGTAAATATGAGAACCACAGGCGGTATCTAATACCCAAGTAGAAATTTGACTTAGTGACATATTAACTTCGATCATGAACATACCTAAATTAGAAGCGGTAGTCTCACTACCCTTCTTCTTCTTCAATTCTGCAAGGTAAACCTTGCAGTTCCTCTTATAGTGCCCCACCTTGTTACAGTGAAAGCAAACAACTTTGCTCTTGGGGCCTTCAGCTTTTGGTGGAACCGGCTTTTTCTCACCTACTTTCTTCTTCTTGGAAGGGTTCTTCTTCCTTTTCTTAGGATTGGAACCTTCACCAATTAGAAGAACAGAACTCTTCTTAGGGGAAAATTCGATTCCGCAGTGTTCAACATGTTGTGGAGTTCAGGCAGGCTGACATCCATCTTATTCATGTGAAAGTTCACAACAAACTGCGAGAACGAACTCCGAAGTGATTGCAAGACCAAGTCTTGGCTCAGCTCCCCATCCATGGCAAAACCAAGTTGTCCAAGACGTTCAATCAAATTGATCATCTTAAGTACATGGTCATTCACAGATGATCCCTCAGACATCCTACAACCGAACAACTCCTTCGATATCTCATATCGAGCTGTCCTCCCTGCCACATCATACAACTCTTATAGATGTATAAGGATAGTGTGAGCATCCATATGCTCATGTTGCTTCTGTAGCTCAATGTTCATGGAAGCTATCATGATGCATTGAGCAACATTTGCATCATCTATCCACTTACGATACACAACATGTTCATCATTATGTGCATCGCTAGCAAGTTCAGTAGGCTTAGGTGAGTCAAGCACATATTCCAGCTTCTCAACCCTGAGAACAATTCTCAAGTTTCGAAGCCAGTCAGCAAAATTAGGACCAGTCAACTTGTGAGCATCTAGTATACTCCGGAGTGATAGTACAGAAGACATAACAAATATAGTAAATCTGTAAATGATGAACACATAACAACACTTAGCAAATATTCAATTTCATATCAAAACACTATATGAATCGGGTCTTTATTCATAAGTGGCTCCCACTAGTTTATCTAATTTATACAACCCCTAAGTGAAAATTAAGCATTCATAATGCTAGTGGGAATAGGGATCCTACATTCCATCACACAACCTCGGCTGTAGCATGAAACGTCATATGATGTTCAATAGGCAGACAACTCTTGTCAATTACATCTTATGTTATTCCCTAATAAAACTTTAGCCTCTTGAATAATTGAGTCACAGCTGTAGCACGACAAACTCAATATTCTAAGTCAAGTCTAACCCAAAATTTCGTACAATTGAATCAGTCTCCAATGACCCACGGCTGTAGCACGTAACGACCTTTAGATTCTAATTCAATATACACATCTTTATGTAATAGACAACTATTTCTTATTTCGAAATCAAAGCCCTCGGCTGTAGCACGAAATGACAATGATTTAAAAATAAGAACTACTTTCTACCATGTTGGAAGGCTTTAACCGACACAAGCCCGTTGTGTCATTGGCCAATTACTACTTGATATTATTTAATTTTAGAGGGATTATATTATGTTACAATCATAATCATATTATAAAGAGATTCTTCCTTTTAAATTAAATATTTCAAATCAATAATCGATAATCAGATGATTTCCAGATCGGGGGGAGCATTGTCAAGAAGCGTCACTTAATACCCCTTTCTTACAGATAGAAATATGCTTTTGACATAATCATCCTTTCTCTCAATATTAAAAATTCATATTTAATTATGTGTTTCATAAACACAAGAATCTCATGATTGTATTCATAATATTATTGTTAAGGCAATAAACAATTCATATTCTAGATTTTCTAGAGCACGCCTTATATTGATTTAAGTTCACCTAAATCTATCATCGCATGGTAAACATAGGCATATATCTCATATATAAAATTAAATAATCAAGTAAATGTAAAGTACAATAAAGTAAATATGTTTGGTTATGGCCCCATCCTATGTGATCTTTATCAAGCTCATGATAAAGATCAAGGTCAATCTAATATGGTGATGAAAATAAATACAACTACTTATTACATAAGTCTTCTTCTTTGTTTAGACTTCTTGTATGCCTCGTCTTCTTCTTTGTATCACCTCCATTGGATAGCCTTCTTGAGTCTTCAATTACATTACATGATTAAAAGTAAAACTAATCTAATGAACTTACAAGAATAACTCGAGTTACATTCGAGATTTATGATTACAAAGATTGACGACATGCAAGTCGTATTTAAAACCAAAACCAAAACCATTACACTATGGTCGAAAGACCATAACCATCCACCATGCTCATACAACACATAAAAGCATGTTAAAACACATAATCTGATATTAACATATCATATTATCCATGATCTAATCATAAAAAAAATATGACAAAAATCAGAAAAATCAGAATCAAATCAGAAAAACAAGAATCACTGTTTACGGGCAGTAAACGACGTTAAATGCCTTACAGACGAGTCGTTGATATCTTTAGCTATCAGTTTTGTTCAGACGCTCGTTTACCTATGGAATAGGGTATTCGTTTGCGTAAATCGGACACCAGACCCAGATTTCAGCAAATCTGCAGCAGTCAATTCAGAATCCGTATCTAATATGAATCTCATAATTAGAGCAAACATAAATCATGTATATATTAGTATATATACAGATTACATAATCATTTTATGATTATACAACTCATATGAATATCATATATTCAAAACCATACATATATAAGCATATTATATCAACATCAAATCATGGTGAATCACATACATGCTCATATATCGAAAACAGTTAAATACATAAACGAATTAAAAACTTTTCGCAAGTAGCTCTGATGCCATTGAAGGGTTTTTAGCACATAAACGAAAACGTAAATTTAAATCTTAAAAAAAAACGAAACCCTCTGCAGGATCCATGCGAAAAATAATATTTAATTCGTAGTTCAGTATGTTTACCTTAAGAAACTTTACGTTAATGGAAAGATGGAGGTATCCAAGAACGATGAGCGGAGATCCCTAGCAGCTGCTCCTCAAGTGTAAAGCACTCCACCGGTATCCACCAAGAGATCAATGTAATGGAGGAGGAAGAGGTTGAGAGAATTAGTTGCCTCCCTCTATTTCTACTTTAGAATTAGGGTTTTTATTTGGGTTAAGGCAAATAGGGTTTATAATAGTATATTTAAAGGCAAAATTTTCAGCTGAAAATTTTCCATAAAATATTATTATTATTAACCCTTTAATTGATTATTCTTATTAACCAATTAACTAATAATTAAAACACCTTTTAATCATTAATCCCTTTTCTAAACACTTTAGAAAAATAATTCTCTCACTTGATTTAATTTCCAAAATTAAATTCTTAATTAATAATATTAAGAACTTTTCTTAATTAATTTATAATTAATTAAATCTCATTTAATCAATTATTAAATTTGCTAATTAACTATTTATTTCATAAATAAATAATTATCAGCCATTATTAATTAATTCCTCCACCATTAAATCATTCTCTTTTATGGTGTGACCCTGTAGGTTCAATATTAAGCCGGTAGTAGAAATAAATAATAATTAAACTATTTTATCATTATTTATATAAATTCTCTAATTTATTAAATATGATTAATTAATTAATCATATTTATTCTACATCATGAGGGATACTTCTCAGCATATCGCGACTATCCGGATAATACGAATTCACTACTTAGAATACCAAGAACACATTCAGTGAATAGTTACCGTACAATCAATTCCTTCTACCCTGCAATGTCACGATTAAATACAAAGCATGGAACTTGTGTCAAGCCTATCTTATTTAATCATATGCTTTCCCATTCACTATGCTTAGTTCTAATTAATGTAAATTAGAAACTCCTTTCTAATTTCATTCACTCTGGCCAGAGATTCCTGAACTAGCATAAGTGGATCAACATTGAACATTCTCTTCCTTCACTGGAAGGGGTAGATCCTTTATTGATCATACACTATCTTCGTGTACAAATTACTACACCCAGTAGAGCCGTTATTATTGTCCCTAGAGACTAAGAACTAAACCAAAATATAGTTCAGTGTACACAAGATGACTATGATGACCTCAAGTCTAAGGATACTTGTACAACTATCACTATGTGAACATCTGCTGACACGTGAGTGAACTCCATCAGTTGTTCAGCTGTGTGAGTCATGTTCAGTGAACTTATTCTATAATAAGCACCTACATACTAGCTATAGTGTCACCACACAAATGTCTATGAGAACAGACATCCTTCATAATGAAGCAAGCATAGTATGTACCGATCTTTGCGGATTACTAATTACCAGTTAGTAATCCTACGACCAGGAAATATTTAAGTTCAGAGTTATCATCTTTTAGGTCTCATTATTATGATCTCATCATAATCCATAAAAAGCTTTACTCTAAATTATGGTATATCTTATTTAAACACTTAAATAGATAAAGCCCACAATAAAACCAAAATAAGTCTTTTATTAATATCAATGAAATCAAAACAGATTACATAAAAATTATTCCTAAATCATCATACATGATTGGACTTAGGACACATCTCTTTCACATTTTTGGTCGCCATACAGATTATCTTTGCAAGCTGTGCCACTTCAAATACTTGGATATTATTAAGCCACGTAGTCTCTTAATCTCTCCTTCAATTCTACGACTACAAAACTAATTTACAGCAGATTGGTTTTCAACACTTCTCAGCAAAACACCATTAAAGCTCTTCAGAATTTTTTTTGTAGAGTGTGTTGATTTCATTTATTGAAATTAAGGAGAGAAGTGCTGCCCAATTTACTTCACACTATTAAAGCCTTACATACTTTTAACACTCATTATTTAAATCTCTCTTGATTGTATTTAAAATCTTTTGATAGAAGCTTTGAATTTTTAGAGTGATAGATAGAAACCCAAATTGATTGTTATTATTTGTTGGTTCTCTCTATATTTGTTGCTTCGAATTATTTATATTCGGATTTGTAAGCAAACCTTTATGGTTTAATTTCTTAATAAAAAGAATTATTCCGTGAATCTCTTAGTGTTTGTTTATTTCGTTTTCGAGGTTTATTCTCCGCTGCAATTAATTAACGAAAAATGAAAAACATACATTCACCCCCCCTCTGTATGTATATTTGGACCTAACAAGTAGAAAACTTGATAAAAATGGTAACATATGTTTCGAATAAAATAATTAATTGACACTAAAGGGATTAAAGTACTTCACATTGTATCCTTCCGCCATCAACTTAGTTAATGTTTTACCCAACAGTCGTTTCACGACACGGTCATATAAAATAAAATTAAAAGCTTCTCTATCATCTTCAGCAAGAACAACAATCTTGAACCTGCAAATGAGATATAAGAATTGCTGGTGATTGTTTAATTATACAGATATTTGTTCATATATACATTTAAATTCACAGATTTATATATATAAGTAGACTAAATTTGTTTCTCGATAACCTCTTTTGTGGTACTGGATAATTCTTCTGGCATCTGGCACATCGATACTTTCCTTCGAATTTTATAACTTCTTCGTGACAATCATTCTTGTTGCAGCTACCATACCACCAATTATCACTTTATTCAACGGATTTAACCTTTACTTTGCACATAAAACTCATCTACATATTCCATTAACATGTTTTAATTTATTACATTCACAAAAAACTCTACTTTGTATGTATGCTGGCAGTATTAATCAAATACATAATGTAGTATATGTGAACTTACACATTGATTTTAAATTGGCAACATATAAATTAATAATACCTTCTGAAAATCAGTAGAATTTTTCTCACTTAACTCCTTTAGTGTAACCGTTTCAATGACAGACACCACCTCTTTAACATCTGTTATAGTTGGAGAAGAAATTGTCTTGTCAGAAGGTACATAACCTTCTTCGCGAAGCCTGATCTAAATATGGATAAATGATTTTAAACTCTTCAAAAAATAATTAACTAATCATCTAAGATATATAGATGAAATATAGTCTATGAAAATGAGTGTACCTCTGTCACATAGCAAAAATAAAATCATGATCCAAATTGATGTATATCTTAGACGAGGGTAGTGTGCTAATCTGAACAGAACCTGTATATACATATGAAATGAAGTCATGTTGAGTACATGTTAATAACCTCACACTTTACTACTTTAATATTAAATTTTATAGGACTTACTCTTCCAAATCTTAAGCTTTGTACTTGACGCTATAACAATTATAGGCTCCTCCTCACCATCTTTAAATCCTTCCCTAACCTCTTTAACACGTGCATCAGTAGTCACAACAAGATTACCCCATACAATGACCTTATGAAAATCTCTGTATACGTACGTTCAAGATTATGAAATAATACAATAGCCAAAACAAAAACAGAGTTTGATCAACAATAAAAATTAGTCAATGAGAATTCCAGTATAAACCTTCCGTCAGTAATCCTAAACTTGCAAATATCTTTCAGACCATACATAATTTTGATTTTCCATACGTGCTCAAAATCCACTAAAACACCAATCACATCTACATACCAAAATTAATTTTATATATTGGATTAATAAGTGTATAAAATGAAATAATTTGCGAGACTAATATAAAAACTTAATTTGTTTGACTTATTGATACGTAAGTACTTGAAAAATAGTGTAACCTGTTGAATACTCGGGAGAATCAGGTTTCTCATATGCGTTTGCAACAACAAACAAATCGCTCAAATAAATAAATTTAAACTTGTGCCTGGCTATCATGAAGTCGTCTTCAACTCTTTCAACATTAGTCGATGGCGAGAAATTGATGCGAAATTTAGAGCTCAATGGTCTGAGAGATCCCAAAGCTTCTTTTGTGTAAAAATTAGAAAAAACAAAGACTCCACCTTCGACTATTTTATCAACATGATATTTCCAGTTATCAGCATAAACAAAAATATGAACATGACAATCCTGATCATATAATAGAATAGAGTTTTTTTTGTATAAATCAGTTAATATGAGTCTAATTAATTCGAAAACGTAAGAAAATAATTTATAAATTTAGACGCTTACATCGTTATCCGGTAAAACTAAATTATATCCTTTCATTGTTTCAGTCATATTATCTGCTACAAAAATAGAAGGCCACATTCTGGTAACTTTCGCCTTTATCTTCCATGTGGTTCTAGAGGCGTCAATAGAAGAGAGCTGATCAAATATTGTGGATAGTTATCTTTATCATAAAACAGAAACATTAAGTATAATAGCAAGATAGAAGAAAAGGGCGGTGGGATGTGGTTGATTACCTGTATGCAGTCGATTTGTATGCTGTAGAAACCAAATATGGTCTGCCAAAAAAGAAGAAGCAGTTTATAGAAGAAAGTGATGGACAAAAAATTAGGAGTAACTATCTCTAAGCATAAAATTAGGAGGAGTAATCAGTTTATGTTTGCTACAAATCATAAGATATGACAAATAAACTAATTTATTGTAAAGTCATTTTAATGATATACATGATATACCTATATCATTCTAGAGATGTAAAATTAGAAGGCAAACTAATCATATGATCTCTGTATAAAATAAAAAGATATAACGTGTTTTACAAATATGAAAAGCAACAATATTTATATAGTGCAACATTGTATTACTTAAGTCTAAAAATACCATTTAAATATGCAACTCACGTATATGTTATTGATTTAATCAATAATGCACCGAAATATTCATCAAATTATATTTATAAATCGTAGTTATATCGGTTACATGTATTCATAATATAAAAATCTAAAGTTATATTAGACAATTATGTTTGGTGCTTTATTTAAATATATTATATATTGCAAAATATCACCTATATAGGATTTCTAAGTATATACGACTTTGCCGGTAATTGACAGGCATCTAAAACTTAATGATCTTTTCAAGATTTCAGAACTAATAGAAGATTTATCATTAATGATATAAATATTATAATTGGGCAAGACAAATACGCTTTCGTTAAAATAACTTTAATGTTATTTAAAACTATTACATGGATTTATTGTCTTTGTAAATTAATTCCAAGCATACAACCTAAATGGATGTTAAAGAAAAACTGTTAAATATGGATTTATTTGAACCAGACAATTAATTCTAAACATGTTCCTGAATGGTAGTGAATTCGTTATGTATTTTAGAGTCATAGATTGGCAAACTTGTTTAAAATAAAATTCTTTATGTATTTTAGAATCAAATGGCCATCTTGTAAAGATTGGTTCGATCTCTATCCTCAAAAAAATAAGTTTTGAAAAGCAGGTTTGTAAAAATTATTGTTTTCTTTCGACTTTGCAGCAATTGGATGTTTTCGCTTTATAATTCACCAACATTATTGTCGTGTTAATACAATTTTTTTATGGAGTTATATTTATCATTGCTGCTATATAGGGTTTTCAATAATCGCACAAATGTTGCTATTTATATTAGAGACATATTAAAACTAATGACTGATAAAAGTTAAGAGGACACATAAAATGTTAAAAAAACATTGAAAGCAAACAATGACAATAAGTTCACAAATAGAATTTAATATTCGTTCCAAACTCGAAGAGTGGATGTCCTAACATTGAGCGACATTTAGGAATTAAATAATAAAACAAATGAAATAGTGTCTTATTGATAAATAGAATAGTAAATTCCAGCAGTCATGTCTTTCTTCCAGATATTTCATCATCAAGGTGCATGAGCAGCAAGGTAAGCCATATCCTCCAACCTACATGATGTTCTTAAATAATTCAGAAAAAAATCATTGATAAAATATTTGAGTTGTCTTATTGTCTTGCTTAACTACATTAAGTATCGTTCAAAGTTTAATGTACCTCTGTCGCATGAGGAAAACTTGTGGATGATCAATGTTGATATAAATCTTGGTAGACGGAAGATTACCAATTACTAATGTATCTAAAATATTCCAAAGAATAGTTAACTCATGAATAGATTAATGCATGTGAACTTTTCAAAACATTGAAAATATGTAAGGAATGCAAGACATCACAAAAAAATTTACTTCGAAATGTTGAAACTCTGGTTGATGCCAGTATAACAATAACATGATTCTCCAACTGAGTTTCATACAATGCTTCATACTATTCAGGAAATGGAGAATAAAAGGATACACAGTGCCTATTCCTGAGAATTGTGTAAATTATAATGAGTTATAACATTGAATTTAAGCAATTAAGACACAGTGAAGTAAATCACACTTACAGTCCATCAACAATATTGAAGCGCATAAGATCCCTTGAACCATGTCTAGTCTGCACAGTCCTCATGGCTTCCAAATTCTCAACAACTCCAACGACATCTGTTAATTTAGACATTTAGCCATAAGTTCAATACATAATATACTACCAGTTGGTCTTGCTAAATCATATAAGTTACCTATAGAGTACACATGATAGTTTTCATATCCATAAAAATAGAAAGCTTCAATGCTTAAAGATGCCAAAATCAGGAACATTTTTCATAATAGTTTGGACAATGTAATGTCAAACAGGGTGATTGCCTACAACACTGCCAAAGCTATATGGTATGATTTGAAAACTCAGTGTCAAGAAACAATGGCAATAAAAAAGAATAGAAGGGTTGTTCTTGTGCAAGAGTATGAACAGTTTGATGCTAAGCCTGATGAAACCATAACTGACGTCTATGACAGATTTCTGACACTGTTGAATGAGCTGTCATTGGTTGTAAAGAAATATGACAAGGAGGACTCCAACACCAAGTTTCTGAGAGCTCTTCCTGAAGAATGGGATACACATACATCCATAATCAGGCATCAATATGACCTTGATTTACTGCCACTGGATGAAGTTTATGGGATGCTGAAAACCCATGATTTGGAGATTTAAAAAAGGAAGAACAAAAAAGGTCAGAAAATAAAAGTTGTTGCTCTTAATATTGAAACTCACAAAGGAAAGGAAAGGGTTAGTGAGAGTTCAAGAAGAAGGAACATTGTTGAGGAGTCAGATACTTATGAGTCATCAGATCCTGACACAGATACTGATGAGGATTTTGAGATTGAACTGGATGATCCTCAAGTTGTTCAAATGGTTGCAATGTTGGTAAAAGGCTTTAGGAAGACGAGGTTTGGAAAGTCATAATGAAAAGGTGGCTTTAACAAGAAGTACTCTAATGATGGAAGAGGGGAATTCACAAAGAATGATAGTCAGTATTTAAAGGGAAGGAAGTTTGACAAGACCAATGTGACTTGTTACAGTTGCAATGAAAGGGGACATCTAGTAGAATGTCCTAAGTCAACTGGAAAAGCGCTGTTCACCTCCAACTCAAACAAGGACTGGATGGACACATCAGGATCTGACAGTGATGATGAATGCTATGCACTAATGGCAACTCATGAAGAGGACGTGCATTCTACTGATAAGGTACAAATGAGTGTTTTCTCTATAGATACTGATAATCTATCTGAGTTAAAAAGATTCTTACATTCTCTACATGTTAACTTTAAGAATAAGTCAATTGAAAATGATAGTTTAATTGTTGAGAGTAAAGAACTTAAAAGGAGAAATGATCACTTAGAATCGAGCTTATATGTATGCATAAAAATGAAAAGGCATGTAAAAAGGCTACACATAATGGAGCTCAGATGCACATCAAATATGCCATACTAGAGGAAGTTCTAGAAAAAGAAAGAGAAGTGTTTAAGACTTGGATGACTTCAGGAAGAAAGGTTCACAACTTAATAAATTACAAAAACCGGAAAGAGTGTTTAGGTTACAATAAATACACTGCAAAAAACATTAATAAAAAGATTACCAAGACTACACCAGTTAAGTTTGTCAGTACTGATGAAAATGGAGTCAAGTCAGTATATTAAGTATAATCTACCTCTAGAGTTCCTGATAAAATGAAAGTTGAGTTTAGAGCTAAGAAAAAGATATGTAAGAACATAGGCCTTCTCTCTAAAAGTCAACTAGAAAAGAAAATTTGTGAAGTAACTGCATGGCCTCACAAATCTAGTATAAAAAGAGGTAGAAATGGAATACATGTTATAAATAAAGCAAGCAATTATAAATACATTCCTGCTGCTCCTAGGAAAGTTTGTTTTAACTGTGAGAATACTAATCATATTGCTATTGATTGTAGGAAGAATAAAAAGAAAGAAACTGTTATTCCTGAGTCTGATATTAGTGGTAGATCAGTATTTTATAAACCACAGAACCCTTTTTTACACAGTGGTAGTATTTGGCATTCCATTTATACTTGTAAGAAGTATCATAGTCTGTATCACAACAATTATGATCATTTGCCCAAGTTCAATAAATATGCTATTTCTGCTAAATCTGCCAAATTGAATGATCATGCATCTTATAAAATTAAAACTGACAGAATAAATCCTGATAGATCAAATTCTGATGGAGTGATTACTGATGGAGTAAATCCTGATGGTCAAAATCCTATCAGGAAGTATTCTGCTACAAATAAATATAAGATGTCTAAAAGGACCCAACAAGTGTGGCTTCTTAAAAATCCTAATTGATTTACATTTTCTGATTGCAGGAAAATAAAAAGAGTGTGCTAGTACTGGATAGTGGTTGTTCTGCACATATGACTGGAAGTAAATCCATGTTGTCAGAATATTAGGAGAAGGCTGACCCAATGGTTCCCTATGATGATGGAAATGTAGGAAAAATACTGGGATATGGTAACATAATCATTAGAAATGTCATCATTCAAGATGTAGCTCTGGTAGAAGGACTAAAACACAATCTGTTGAGCATCAGTCAGATTACTGACAGAGGATACTATGTTGTATTTTATGACACTCACTGTGAAGTATTTCATAAAATTATAAAGAAAGTTATTTTCAAAGGGTACAGACATGGAAACATCTATGAAGCCAAATTTTATACAAATACTGATGGACTTGATACTTATTTGATAAGCAAAACATCGGTAGATGAAAGTTGGAACTGGCACAAAAAGCTTTCTCATCTCAATTTCAATAATCTTAATGAATTGGTAAAGAAAGATTTGGTTAGAGGACTACCAAATATGTACTACTCCCCTGATGGTTTGTGTGATGCATGTCAACAAGCCAAGAAAAGAAGAAGCTCTTTCAAGTGCAAGTCAGAATCATCCATCAAGAAGCCATATCAAATGTTACATCAAGATCTCTTTGGCCCTGTTAATATCATGCCAATTAACAAGAAAATATACACCTTAGTTGTTATTGATGAGTATACCAGATTTACATTGCATAGGAAAGATGAAACTCCAAATGTTCTTTTGGTTCATCTAAGACTAATTGAGAATGGCTCCAAGTACAAAGTAAAAATACTCAGGAGTGATAATGGCACTGAATTCAAGAATTGCAAGATGGATGAATTATGCAGATACAAGGGAATTTCATAACAATTCTCAGCTTCTACCACACCTTATCAAAATGGTGTTGTAGAAAGGAAGAACATGACACTGATTGAAGCTGGAAGAACAATGCTTGTGGAAGCAAATCTACCAACTTACTTTTGAGCTGAAGTTGTCAACACTACCTGTTATACTCAAAATTTGACTCTTATTAACAGAAATGGACTAACTCCTTATTAAATGATCAAGAAAAAGAAGCCAAGCTTTGGATGTAAATGCTTTGTACTGAGAACACATCCTGAAATGCTTGGAAAAGTTGACAGAAAAGCTTATGACAATATTTTTGTTGGATATCCATCTTCAAAAGCATATAAAGTATTCAATCTGAGGACAAGAACCATTGTTGAATCAATGTATATTTTCTTTGATGACAAGAAGATTCCTGGAATTGAAGAAGATATCCATGAAGAATTTGTATTTGTAAACAAAAAGCTAAAGTCAGGAAATGATCCAAATCCCGACAATGAGTCAAATCCTGATGATAATACTGATCTAGATCTAGAGTTGATTATTGAAGACGCACATGTTGAGGGGAAGCAATATCAACACACAAACAGTAATAACTGTTAGGAATATATGTGTACTAGTTTGATGATAAGCTAAATAAAACACTTAAGTAGAAAACTAGTGTTTGTAGCCTCAACGGATAAGACCACTTTGGCTATCCGTTGATGTATTAGCTTTACTTAGAAATAAGTTTAGTATGGTAGCACATTTCAGTCTTTGTAAATGAGTTATAATTCTTAGAAGTTGTAGGAAATTATAAGTCATGTTGACTACTAGTGGATATGCAAATAGGAGGGCTAATTATAAATATTTCATGCCTTGTAATTTTGTATAAATGAAGTAGTATCAACTGGTAAATTAAAGACCTTCAACGGATGAGAAACAAAGCCTCAACGGATGTCTCTAAAGCTTCAACGGATAACATCCATCAACGGATGAGTGCATCAACGGATAAAGCCACCAACGGATGAAAGCTTCAATGGATGCTCAGTTCCATAGCAGTTGATAGTGACAATTCATAAGCTGACAGAGGCACATGGGTTGACAGAGACAATTGGAATGTGGTAGCCTTTTGGAGGAATCAAGAAAAAGCAGAATTTCCATTCTGGTGTAAACAAGGAAGTATTCAAAGATTCACAGATTGTCTTAGATTGCATTGGATAGAGAAATGAAGAAGAAACATGTGAAGGACTATTTTATAATTGTATTTTATCTTTGTCTTCACTTGAAAAATTTTGTGATATATAAACCAAGTTGCAGCTAGTAATTAGGTGTGAATTTTCAAGAGCTGTTTAGAAAAAATTCAGAGAGAAAATCATCTAGTTTGTACTAGGAAGCAGCTGTGAACAATTCTTTGTATCACAGATTTTCTGAAATACACATCTCTGGTGGAACAACAATCCACCAGAAAAGTTTTTAAAGCCTTTGTGTTCTTTACATTTGTGTTTTGAATATACATCTGTCTGCACTTGCTTAAAGCAATTCACACACATATGTTCATCATACACTTAGCTTTTGAAACTGCTCAAAACTTGAAAAAGTTTTGAGATTTACATTCAACCCCCCTTCTGTAAATCTCATTGTTAGTTTCTTGGGAATAATAATAACTCAAATGAATCAAATCCTGGTGATAATGATGAATGAATAAATAATGGATCAACTGGAAATTCTTCTACTTCAACAAATGATAGTTCATCAAGAGGTGATCATTCAACTGAGCATCAAGATCAATATAGTGAACAGTCCACAACTGGAAGTTCTTATCAATCAGGAAATGAAAACACTGATACAGAGGGAGCTTCACATGAAAATGATGCATCCCATTCAGGGGAGCATCAGGAAATGGTACTGAACTTTCAAGAGCTGTCAAATGAACAAAAGATCACACACCTGATCTTATCATTGGAGATCTTAGATAAGGAGTGCAACTAAGCATAAATGCCTCTATCATAATTTTCTTTCTAAGGAGAAGCCAAAGAAAGTAGAGGATGAACTCAAAGATGCTGATTGGATTCAAGCAATGCATGAAGAGTTGAATAAATTTAAAAGTAATTTAGTGTGGAAGCTTGTTCCAAGGCCAAAGAACAAATCAGTAATTGGCACAAAGTGGGTTTTCAGGAACAAGACAGATTCATATGGCACTATAATCGGGAACAAAGCTAGACTTGTTGCAAATGGATATTTACAATAAGAGGGTATTGACTATGATGAAACATTTTCTCCTGTGGCAAGACTGGAAGCTATCAGGATTTTCTTAGCATATGCTGCACATAAGAAATTCAAGGTCTTTCAGATGGATGTCAAAAGTGCTTTTCTGAATGGAGAGTTAGAAGAAGAGGTGTATATTGAGCAACCACCTAGTTTTATTGATCCAAGTTTTACACATTATGTATACATACTTGATAAAACTTTATATGGACTCAAACAAGCACCAAGGGGCCTGGTATGAAATACTTGCAAAATTTCTGATTGAAAGTGGTTTCAAAAGAGGTACAATTGGAAAAACCTTGATTTATATTAATAAGGGAAGTTATCTGCTTTTGGTACAAATCTATGTTGATGACATAATTTTTGGGTCTACTAATAACAAGTTATGCAAAAAAAAAATCTGATCTTATGAAGTTAAGGTATCAAATGAGTATGATGGATGAACTGAGCTACTTTCTTGGACTACAAGTCACACAGACTGATGAGGGAATTTTCATTAATCAGTCTAAGTATATAAAGAATCTATTGACTAAATTCAATATGCATGAAAGCACTACAGTTATAACTATAATGGCCACCACTACTAAGTTGGATCCTGATCAAGGTAATGAGGTTGATATCACTGCTTATAGAGGTATGATTGGCTCATTATTGTATCTAACTGCTAGTAGACCAAATATTATGTATGTAACTTGTTTGTGTGAGATTTCATACTAAACCTAGAGAACCTCATTTGGTTGTTGTGAAAAGAATTCTGAGATATTTAAAGGGAACTCAATATCTTGGTTTATGGTATACAAGAAAATTAGATTTTAGTCTGATAGGCTATTCAGATGCTGATTTTGCAGGATGCAAAATTGACCAACAGAGTACCTTAGGTGGATGTCAGTATTTGGGTGGAAGACTTGTTACATGGCAAAGCAAGAAACAAAAATCCATCTCTACATCTACAGCTGAAGCTGAATATATTGATGCTGGTATTTGTTGTGCTCTGATTCTTTGGATGAAAAACCAGTTTTTGGACTATGGATTGTATTACTCAAAGATCCCTATCTACTGTGATAATCAAAGTACAATAGCTATGACAGGAAATCCAGTACAACACTCTCTCTCATAAAACACATCAGTATCAGATATCATTTTATCAAAGAACATGTCATGGAAGGAACAATTGAGCTTCATTTTGTTCCAACTGATCAACAAGTAGCTGACATCTTCGCCAAGCCATTACCAAAAGCAACCTTTGCAATGCTTATACATGAACTTGGAATGATCAGCTATGAGAAGAAATAATTTGTCAAAACTTGATTGTCCTAGTCAAATCCTGACACACCATGTCCTTATAAGGTGAGTCAAATCCTGACATGGTCAATCAAATCCTGACGATGTATGTGAAATCCTGACAAGTTGAATCCTGATGAGGTAATCAAATCCTGATAGGCTTAAATACTAATTGTGAGTATTTTATGATTTTGTACATTTATTTTCTTGATTGACACTTGATTTATATCAGTATATTTGAGACATAATTTTGTGCATAGTTATAGAGTAGTTTTTAATTCAAAATAATGTGTTAAGGTAAATGCTAGTTATTAGGCGCAATATCACATAATTGTTCCTTATAAACCGTGCACTATTAACTATATTTACACATTATCTAGTCCACTAATAATGTCATCCAATTAACTGTTGCCATGTTTACTTGTGTCCTACTGTATTGTACTATCTCTATCAGTTTTTGACAAAAACTACTCATCTTCACAATACACACATTATACACGAATTGTTCACCTTCTCCCACTCTCTCTCTGCAAAATTTTCGAACCCAATTTTTCTCTGAAACCCCTATTTTTCAAAATGGCCAATACTGATTCTGTCTCAAAGCTCACCTCGACTAAGTACATGTTTCATGAAAAGACTTTTGCTGCAAATAACTATAAGGCTCCTTTAAATCCTGATGATATTCATCTTAATTTTCACATGGTTCAAGATTTTCTTGCCCAAAGTGATATTGGTTATGTTTTAACAGCTCCTTCCCAAGTTTGGTTTAAACATATTATGCAGATTTGGGACACTGCTAGAATTGATGTTGCGAAGGGTGTAATCATCTTCACCCATGACAAGAAGAAGTATGAGATTAATGCTGAAGTTGTGGAAAAGGCATTAAAGTTGACTTCTTTAAATGGTTAGGATGTTGTGGTCACACCTACTGCAACTCTCTTTGATTTTGTTAGGGAGATAGGACATATAACAGAATTTACAAAAGCTAGAGAATTAATCAGGGCAAAGCTGAGAAAGGTGGAATTTTTATTTTGACTGTATCATCCGTGCCTTTCTGAATAAGGTAACAAATTTTGATGATCTTCCTCTAGTATCTCTGTAGTTAGGATATTCCATAATCAAGGTCATGCATTTGATTATGAGAATACAATTCTTCAGTTCCTGATTGCTAGATTAAGTGATAAAGATGGTGTGATAGGATACACTATATTTCTTCAGTTAATCTTCATTAATCTCTTGCCTGATATTTCTTTTGATAAGGATGATTTACTGTCTATTTTTCAAATAACATCCAAATCAATGCAAGACTTGGCCAAAAGCAAAGAAATATTTGCAGGTGGAGCAAAATTCCCCAGAGAGATATGGCAATTTTTGTACAGAAAAATGCCACATAGATATTCTACAGCAAATCCTAACACTGTGGGATAGAGCACATCCAACCCTGTTCCTGACCCAAGTATTGTTGTTTCCACACCCAAATCTAAACACATTTCCACCTCTGGTTCTTCCCAAAAAGAATCAGCTGTAAAATCTAAAAAACTAGCTGAGACTGATGTGTCAGGAGGATAATCAGGTCCAAGAGTTGTTTCACCCTCACAAAAATCATAGGAGAAACAAGGTGGATAAAGGAAAAAGCATGTACCATCCACAAGGATTAGACAAGGTTTGGCTGAAAAGAAAAGAAAAGCTACAACTACAACTGGCATTAGACTTATTGATGAATTATCAGATACTGATAATGATGAGGGACCTATCTCTTTCAAGCTCAACGTGAAACTAGTGGAGGTTACTGGTACTTTTTCTGAGGATGCACAACCTGTTGTTGGAGATGATGCTCCAAAAAAAAGAGAAAGTTGATGAAGTTGGGTGACAAGCTTAAAGCTCAATAGGACAAAGTCAGGATGCAGACTAAACTTCATGCAACAACTGATCAATCAAAGCTTTATCCTGACAGTACAACATCATCAATTCCTGATGAGGTCATATCAGTTCCTGATCAAGCCAATCCTGACTCACCTTGAGCCAAATTTATCGAGGTCTCAATTGAGAGGTTGAGAGATTTAGCTAAGGAAGTTGGTTGTGACACTGCTGAAAAAAGGAAGGCTGAAATTACAAAGGTCTTCCAAAGAAAGAAATCAAATCTACAATCTCCACAGAAGGAGCATAGCACATAAAAACCACTTTCTCAAAGTAAAAGTGCAGTTGTTCAGTTTCCTATCCCACAAGAACCACTCTCTCAAAGTAAGAGTTCAGACATTCAACTCAATGGACAATTCCTGACAATGATCAAGGTGGTCCTGTCACTGTGGAAGCTGAGATTACAGAACATGTTCAACAAAAGGAAGCTAATCAAGAGCATTTGGCTAACTTGGATGCTGTGATCAGTGATTCTGTCTTTGAGGAAAGCCCACAAGGACCTTCAACTCAAAGTGTTGAAGCAGCTTCAAAACCTTCAGTCACACAAGAAACACCAGTTCAAAGTACTGATGCAGACAAGCTTGCCAATCCTGACCAGGGTCAAATCCTGACACAACAGTTTCTGATCCTGATGCAGTAATTCCTAACACCTCAATTCCTGATGCAGAGGTTGTACTTCTTACTTCTAAGAACAACACTGGAGCTATGTTGGTGACTCATTTATCTGCTCTACCCATGGATCCAACCACTATAGGTACACCTTTAACTCAATCTTCTACCATATCCGTTAGTATAACTATAAATAGACCCTTGCATGTGGATACCCCTATTTCTTTGACTGCAGACTACTCCTCTTTGCCACCTCTTATTTCTTTTTTGTGAGAAACTGAACTTTTCAAGTGAGAATGTGGGAAAAGATTTAGTGAAAAACAAAATTTCTGAGAGGCAGTCTCCTGTACTGACAAAAGGAAAGGTAGAATTGAGTGATAAATGTGAGAAAAATATTACTCTCAAAAGGAATATATGTGTGAGAAGTGATAAGATTAATTTAAAAGAAAAGAGAGACTTAGG
The DNA here is from genome assembly GCF_009905375.1 of Apium graveolens. Taxonomy (NCBI): domain Eukaryota; kingdom Viridiplantae; phylum Streptophyta; class Magnoliopsida; order Apiales; family Apiaceae; genus Apium; species Apium graveolens. The sequence continues at coordinate 149,276,319 of NC_133652.1, forward strand.
TGTTCTTTATTCTTTTATTTCAGGTTCATTACAGGATACTGGGCCTTCTAAGTCAATTATTGATCTCAAATTTAAAGGCAAATTAGATGAGCCAGAACCTGATATTCCTGATGAGTTTGATGATGATTCTAATTCTGATTCTGATGGTGATGATACTACTGATGCACAACTCAAAGTTGCTATTGAGGCTTCTAAAATGTCTAACTATGGATCTTCATCAGGCCATGCTGCTCTTAATTCTCATAGAGCACATTAGTAGAATCATTCTTGGAGGTTGGCCAATGAAAGAATCTCAATGGATGTTTCTCACACTCTTGTAGATCATAATGTCAACTCTACTGCCAATTCTAAGCTTAAAACTGTGATGAAAGCTACAACAGTGCTAGTCAAAGGGATGCATTCTTATATTTCTGCATTGAAGGATTCAAATATTGATTTGAAATAAGACTTGTTGATCTTTATGTGACTATCAAGAGCATAAATAAGCACAATGGTTTGGTCAACAGGATGTTAAGTATAGAGTCTAAGCAAGAGCTGATGACTGAGAGATTGGTTACAATTGAAGCAACTCAACATGCCACAAATCAAAAGATGGATGTCATTTTCTCCTTGTTACAGGGTCTTGATGCCAAAAAGGGGGAGTTGGTAGCCAAGATAAAATGTGCATTTGAATCAGTATTGAGGAAAAATTATGGCAATCCTGATAATAATTGTGGAAATCAAGGTGCATGGACCTCTGATATTGTTGTGGTTAAATCTAGAACTAGAATTCAAACCCAAACTCAAACCATACAGTCAACTCATGTCTCTCAAGATGGTACACAGACTGTAAAAACTCAAACAGTTACTCACTCTCAGATCCCAGTGGAAAAGCAAACCGTGTCTACAATTCTTGATGAAAATAAAGTGATAATTGATAATCCTGATGATGCTCAGAGATATTACTGGACTTTCGAGACCAAGGCTGGTGCTAGCATAACTCTCTACCACAAGGATAAAAGAGTTGAGGAGTTATTTGAAAGGATAGCTCTCACTCATTTGGATGATGAATTTCCTGAAATGTCACAGGAAGAAATGTTCAAACAGCAGGAAGAATTTCTCAGTCAGTTGCAAACTTCAAATCAAGGTCCTTCTAGAGGAAGAGGAAGAGCTAGAGGACCTAGGAGTGGTAGGAGAGGTGGTAGCGGAAGGACTTCTAAAAATGATCAACAAGTTGTTGTTCATTCTCAAAGAAGAACAAGATCTAGTGGGGTCAGGATTGAAGAAATATCTGAGACATCTTAGTCTTAGACTCCCAAATTACATATTAATCCTATGTTTCTCAATCATGTACCTAGACCAATAGAGGTACCAAATCTAAATGTCTACTGAGAAGATCATGAGGAAGTTGAAGCACAGCTATCTAGAAGACCAAGACAACTGCAAATTGAAGCAGCTCCTGACAACATAACTGAAAATCCTGACATAGGAAATCCTGACACTGCTAATCCTGAAAATTCAGTTTCGGATCTGGACAGATGGTCTATTCCTGACTTGGTTAAAGATGGAGAAGAAGATGTCTTGGAGCATTTAAATCTACAAGTCTTGTCTTTTTATGTTGATTCTTATAATATTGAAATTGGTGAGAAAGCGAGAAGAGAAGAAGGGAAGATCAGAATAACCGTGAATAGATCAAATCAAGAATTCAAAAATATGCTATAGAGATCTGAAAGAAACAGATGGAGAAACACAGACATAAAAGAACTTAGAGAAAGAGCAGAGAGAAGAGAGAAGAGATTACTGCATTCCTAAAATCAAGCATAATTACAAGTGGGAGAAAATTCATGATTTGAAATGCAATAAGAAGATGAACTTTGTTTCAGAAGGAATAAGGGTGGAAAGATTATTTGAGTCCAGTACTTTGAACAGAAATAATGGTACACCTTCTTGGTTGATACAGGCTAAGAGCAGGAATTCAGCATCATGAAGCTGAACTGATAAATATAAGAATGGTAAATTTCACATTAGCTGATAGACCTGGTCAAGAAGTTACAGTTAATCATTTGGACATGCTTGAAGTTGTAAAAATCATTCTTGATAGACATGATGACTCAGAACCAAAACAGAAGATTTTGCTTAAGCTACATGGTGATCAAGTTCAAGTTCTTTCACTTGATGAACTAATGATGTTGACAACCAAAGAACTCAAATACATTAATTATTTGTTGAGGATTGAAAACCAAGCATCTAAGGAATGGTCAGGCATGATATTTTATATCATTAGAAAAAGGATCCTTGATAAAGGCATACTATACACTGGACACTATACTCCCACATACATGAATCTTAGATATAAGAAAGTGAACATGAGGAAGGGAGCAGCTGTATTTGAAACTGTGCTCACTCAAAGGCAAATAACTCTGAATCCTAATGGACTAAAGCCATGTTATGTGACACTGGATGATTTGATGATAGAAAGAACTCTAATTGGGATGCTGAGAGCTGCCATATATCAGTTGTCTGAAGAAACTGAATATGAGAGGAACTTGAAGAAAAGACTACAACAACTACTCTAGAAGAAGATAAATGATAGAGTGAAGACATTCGTTCAGAGATACTTCAGAGTTTATCAAGAGCCATGAAGATCAGCTTATGTACCTGAGTATGCTCTACAATCCTTGTATTCTATATTTAGTCTTTTATTTTTGGCATCAAACATTATTACATAATTTATGCTTATTCTACAAAGCATAATTGAGGGAGATTGTTAGAAAATATCCAAGTCAGAAATCAGGATTTGCTGGGATCAGGATCAGGATTTGTCAAAGGCAGCCAGGATCTGCTCAAGCGTAAGGATCTGCTCAGTCGTTAAGATCTGCATGCAATTAGGATTTGCATCAGGATACAGATTGTCAGGATATGACTGTACTACAGGATAAATCAAAATCTGTTAATTTGTACAGTCCCAACATTTGAGGAGTTTTATATAGTCGGTATCTGACTTATAGGATCACAGCTGTTGATTAAATATGTATAAAAACTAGATATATTATACTGTAACATATCTTGTAATTGATAGAGATTGATTTAGTAGCTGTGTAATATATAAACACATAATAGGTTACCACTATTGGTGAATTACTCGAGTATCATTGTAACCCAGCAGCTCTTAAGAATATTATTTTCTTGAGAGAGTTTTGTAACAGTTTATAAGAGATTAAATAAACTGTTATTTGATTCTATTACTTGTACTTTACTTCTTGATAATTGATTAGTTTGAATATTTGTATCCAACCCCCTTAAATAATTATTCTTTACTGGGTAACACTATCTTTTCAGTTTGAACTTTTGAAAATGGTAAAATTATCTGGACTAGGATTGCTTCAAAGCATGGAAAACTAATTCTATAAATTGCATGAAGAATGAACTTCTTTTCATATCAAACAAAGTAAGAATACAAAAGTTGATAAACATGAAGATGATCATTAAGATGATATTTATGTTTATTTTTGTTGGTATGTCCTTTAAGCCGAATATGGTTCAAGGAGGAAGATGCATCAAAATCAACAATGTGAAGGTTATTTATCAACTTCAAAACTTTCCAGGCTTTGGATATTATTGATCTTGAGGATACATATTACAACATACTTTTAGATTATGTCGATATAGAATACAGAATACATGTTTAAATTGTGCCCTAGAGGGTTTATATAGTACTCTCTAGGTGGTTATTAGCAAGACCAACTTTTCTAGCCTTGATTCTCTTCTCACATTTTAGAAAATGATATCTCACACTTATGTGCTTAGTCTCATGATGGACTTGATCATTGGATAAACAGATTGCACTGAGACTGTCACAATATACTGTAGCCTGATCATGATATAGACCCAAATCACTGACCAAACCTTTCAACCAGATTCCATCTTTTGTGGCTTCCGTCAATGCCATGTACTCTGCTTCTGTAGTATACAAAGTCACCGTAGATTACAGAGTAGCTTTCCAACTGACAATTGAACCACCCAGAGTGAAAGTATAAGCAGTCATAGATCTTCTATTGTCAACATCTCCAGCATAATCAGAGTTTGAAAACCCTGTCACCAAACACGTTATATCTGAAAGGAATATGTCCTAAGTCCAATCATGTATAAGGATTTAGGAATAACTTTTATGTAATCTGTTTTGATTTTATTGATATTAATAAAAGACTTGTTTTGTTTTTATTACGGGCTTTATCTATTTAAGTGTTTAAATAAGATATACCATAGTTTAGAGTAAAGCTTTTTATGGATTATGATGAGATCATAATAGTGAGACCTAAAAAGATGATAACTCTAAACTTAAATAGTTCCTGGTCATAGGATTACTAACTGGTAATTAATAATCCGCAAAGATCGGTACATACCATGCTTGCTTCATTATGAAGGATGTCTGTTCTCATAGACATTTGTGTGGTGACACTATAGCTAGTATGTAGGTGCTTATTATAGAATAAGTTCACTGAACATGACTCGCACAGCTGAACAACTGATGGAGTTCACTCACGTGTCAGCAGTTGTTCACATAGTGATAGTTGTACAAGTATCCTTAGACTTGAGGTCATCATAGTCATCTTGTGTACACTGAACTATGCTTTGGTTTAGTTCTTAGTCTTCAGGGACAATTATTAGGGCTCTTCTGGGTATAGGAATTTGTACACGAAGATAATGTATGATCAATAAAGGATCTACCCCTTCATGTGAAGGAAGCGAATGTTCAAGACTGATCCACTTATGCTAGTTCAGGAATCTCTGGCCAGAGTGAATGAAATTAGAAAGGAGTTTCTAATTTGCATAGAACTACGCATAGTAAATGGTAAGCAAGTGATTGAATTAGATAGGCTTGACACGAGATCCATGCCTTGTATTTAATCGGGACATTGTAGGGTAGAAGGAGTTTATTGTACGGTAACTATTCACTGAATAGGTTCTTGGTATTCTAAGCAGTGAATTCATATTATCCGGATAGTCGCGATATGTTGAGAAGCATCACTCACGATGTAGAATAAATGTGATTAATTAATTAATCATATTTAATAAATTAGAGAATTTATATAAATAATGATAAAATAGTTTTATTATTATTTATTTCTACTACCGGCTTAATATTGAACCTACAGGGTCACACCATAAAAAGAGAATGATTTAATGGTGGAGGAATTAATTAATAATGGCTAATAATTATTTATTTATGAAATAAATAATTATTTGGCAAATTTAATAATTGATTAAATGAGATTTAATTGATTATAAATTAATTAAGAAAAGTTCTTAATATTATTAATTAAAGGATTTAATTTTTGGAAATTAAATCGAGAGAGAGAATTATTTCTAAAGTGTTTAGAAAAAGGATTAATGATTAAAAGGTGTTTTAATTATTAATGAGAATAATAAATGGGATAATAATAATAATAATATTTATGGGAAAATTTCAGCTGAAAATTTTGCCTATAAATACACTATTATAGACCCTATTTTATTCTAACCCACATCAAACCCGAAACCCAAAAAGTTTGGAAAACCCAATTTTCTCCACCTCCTTCCTCCTCCTTAACATCGTTTTCTTGGTGGATATCAGTGGAGTGCTTCACACTTGAGGAGCAACTGCTAAGGATCTCTGATCATTGTCTCCGAATTATTTTTAAAGGTTAGATTCGATCCCTCGAATTTTTATTCACGATTTATATGCTTTTATTTGGATTTTGTATGTGTAAAAGTGTTTTGCCATGACCCCGCTGCGTTAAAAATCCAACAATATCACCTCCATAAATGAGACCAACATCAGATGTATCTTTTAAGTACCAAAACACCCTCTTCACAGCTTGTCAATGCTCATTTCCTGGATCACCCATGAACTTACTAAACAGCACTGACCATATTGTGCAAGACCGGGTCTAGTGTAGACCATTGCATATATCAAGCTTCCTACTGCACTAGCATAGGGAACTCGAGACATGTACTCCTTCTCCTCAGCAGACTTAGTACATGTAACTTCTTTTTTATAAGTGGATGACTCATCGGATTTAGGATCCACCTCTTCTGCAACCGGTAGTGCATATGCTACCAAATAATCAAAACCATATTTATTTGGATGCACCCCATAATTAACTCTTCTCGATCGATCAAGAGCCAAACTGTGCTAATTCACTACTAGTAATGATGAAACTGATGATTCTGATTTCGACTGTGGTTGTTGAACTTCCTGTTGTGGTTCACTCTCATCTTGAGTGACTCCCTACTCCACCTGTTTCTCAACACCACCACTTTCTGAATGAGGTCCCCGATTTATTAGATTACACGTTGTACTAACAACTTCTACCCAGAATCTTCTAGTTAGTCCATAATTAGAGAGCATGCACTTAGCTCTCTCCAGAAGTATCTGATTCATACGTTCTGCTACACCATTCTGTTGTGGTGTATCCCTGATTTTATGATGCCTAGAAATCTTCTCATTCTTGTGGAATTCATTAAACTCAGACGAGCAAAATTCCAAGCCATTATCAGTTCACAGCCTCTTAATCTTCTTCCCTGCTTGATTCTCCACTAACGCCTTCCACTGCTTGAAAATCTCAAAGGCTTCACTTTTATGCTTTATGATGAACACCCAAGTCATTCTTAAGAAATCACCAATCACTGACATAAAATATCTGTGACCTCTCCATCCAGGAAGGACCCCAACAATCAGAATGAATGTAATCAAGTGTGCCTTTTGTTATGTGTGTTGCTTTAGAAAACTCTTGTGATGTAGCTTTCCAAAAATACAATGTTCACAAAACTCAAGACCTGTGACCTTATGACCACAAAGAAGATCATCTTTTGACAGAACTTGCAGCCCCCTTTCACTCATGTGACCGAGCCTCATGTGCCACAACCTGTCCATGTTTTCCTCTTTAATTTCAGAGGACACAACAACAGAACCTTTTAACGTAGAAACTTGAAGAAGATACAAGGTACCATGTTTAACACCTTTCAGAATCACATTAGAACCCTTGCAAACATGTAGAACTCCACCTTCACCTTCAAAACTGAAACCCTTGTTGTCTAACATACTCAGAGATATCAGATTCTTCATCATCAGTGGGGCATGCCTAACATCATTCAATGTGCGGAAATTACCATCATGTGTCTGAAGTTTATTTGAGTCTATTACAACTGTCTCACAAACAAAACTGTTAGCTATAGAATTTTTCCCACCGTCTACTTGCTCGTAGGTTGTGAACCACTCTGTGCGCGGACATATATGGTAAGACACTCTAGAGTCAATAATCCACACATCAGAGTGATGCGTGTGATTAGAAATAACTAGAGCAATATCTTCTTCAGAATTATCACCTGCTACAGCAGCAGTACCTGCCAGTTTATCTTGTTGCTTCTTTTTCTTGGGACAATCAGATTTCTAGTGCCCCTTCTCTTTACAATAATTGCAGATATCATTAGATTTGGAACCCTTAGGAGCTGGTTTCTTGGATTTATTTTTCCCCGACTTTCCATGTCCTGTACTCCTAATGGCTACAAACCCATATTTGCACCTGTACCAGCCACCATATGACACATCTCTTTAGAATGAAGAGAAGATCTAGCCTCCTATAGAGAAATAGTATATTTACCAACAATAAACGATTGCACAAAATTCTCATATGATAATGATAAAGAAACTAACAGAATGAAAGCATCATCTTCATCTTCAACTTTAACATCAATATTATGCAATTACAATAAAATTGTGTTTAACTGATCTAAATGATCTTGAAGATGCGTACCTTCCTGAATTCGTAGACTAAACAGACGTTGATTCAGAAGCAACTTATTTGTTATAGATTTTTTCATGTAGAGATTTTCAAGTTTCAAGCATAAACCAGACGTGGTATCCTCCTCCGCAATTTCAATAATGATATCATCCCCTCAACCCCAAGTTTAATTTTACCCTTGCCATTCTTCTTGCCTTTATTTCCTTTCTTTCCATACTTCAGATATGAACTTCCTAAATTCTGCATTCCCTGTATTGGATGTATCCCACTACGAAAATCTCCCCTGCACCCCATCTCCACCTTGTCAGTGCCAATGCCCTCATGTCCAACCCCCACCATCCCAAACCCCTATTCAGGACCCGCCATCAGGGTCCTCCCCTATTCAGCCTCCACCAGTTCAGTCTCCACCAGCCCGACCTCCTCCGCCTCAGCCACCATTGGCCCAGACTCCTGCAGTTCAGCCTGCAGCGATAAGTCCCGTGGCTCAGCCTCTAACAATACAGATACCTCAAGCTTAGAGCCCATCAGTCCACTGTTGCGATCCTGGGGTATGGTATATAGGGTCATTGTATATAGTATTATATTCATAAACAGGTTTAAATATGGTGTGTGTGTTGTGTACCCCAAACTTCTGACCTGGGTTTGGAGGGCGCCACACATGTCCTGTAAAAAAAGAGCAAAAGAGATTAAAAAGGATTGTAAATTAAAAAAACTAATTGGAAAGAACATAAACAATAAATCAAGAAAGAGATGAATAATCTTGTTACCTGTAACTCTCTACTTCTTCTTCCTTTCCTGAATATTGATACCTAATTGTAGAACTTTGGTGTTTTTGTGTTATGTAACTCTAACTCGGTGTACTGCTTCCTGTGTTAATGATTGTGAATCTAAGGTGTTTACCGAAAAATTTGGGTTGGGCTGACATCAAAATATTTGAACCGGAACATATAAAAATATTGAATATTTTTTTTTACCCTGGGCTGCAGCCCACCACAGCCTTTGCTGTGCATCCGCCCCTGCAGTCCAGGCCTAACCTCTCAATCAACCTTCACCTGGTCCTAATTGGTTGAGTTACCAACAAATGGGAGCCTTTATGACCCAATAATAGCTGAGATTTAATATATAGTAAGAGTAAACTAGCTAATCTGGGAATGTAGGTCAGCCATGAAAGACAAATATTTACATAAGCAATTCTTATTTATATTCCATTACTGCTACATGAATTTGCATGTTTTTTGCAGATATTATAAAGAAATTGATGGTTTACCGAGTGCCAAAGCATTAGACTCTGTCCATACTTTTAAAGCATGTCCATAACTTGTAACTCTGGTATTACAACATATGACATACAATAATACAACACTGATACTACATCTTAATATCTCTAATTATTGAAACACAAAAAAGACGAGCATTGAAGCTTTGGTTGTAAGAAGACCAAGGTAAAAAAAAATTGATCGACAAGAAAAAAGAAGCTAGAATCGCTTCTGATAAGTTCTCACAATTTCAGTAGCCTGTCTTGCAGAAAATTCAAATGATATGTATTTTTAAGTTTATCTTAAGGCTTCTATTTCTATGGAAATGTACAACTGATATCTTGGGATTAAAACATTTTATCTCCTTTGGAAATTCAACCTCCCAATGGAAAATGCAAATATAGAAGCAAAAACAATAGGATACAAAATCATTATAATACCAACTATAGGTAGACGATCATGGTGAAATCCAAAATAATCTCTCAAAAATGCAGCCACCGTCTTGGTTTCTCCAAACACTGATATCTCTATCTCTATGTCACCATATTGGGAGGAGAGCATGCTATTCAGTGTCCAAGATGTTGGCATCAGATAATACAACCATAGCCACCACTTAGGGATTTGCTGTATATGTGACGTAATAAAAATCAGCTTCTTAATAATGTATACACTTAACATGCAAGTGACAAGAAACAAAGACTACAAAAACTTACTGGTTGGGGTATTATAAATCCGGAGAACAAGTTGAGCATTGTATAGGAGGAAGCGCTTAGAATTGAAGCTAGTGGGTAGTTTGGAGTCAATGAAACAAGCATCATTCCCATATAAGTAAAGTAGAGCAGTGTGCAGAACATGGAGTAGAAGTACCACAAAACCTTGTAAGCTGACCAATAGTATCCTATCATTGGATAGGTTATAATCACATATACAAGTGATTGGGCAAATAGATAAGGAACTTCAATTACCACCTGCAAAGTTAGTGCACATTCATAAAATATATTGCATTATACATCTCAAATTATGATTTAAAATTATATGCTAGATCATGCATGCGGACGTATGAGAGTGAGACCAATCCAGGTGTCAAAAAATAATTCAATAGAATCATATATTTATACCTGTGCAAGTGCATATGCGGACGGAGCATACATCCCAGCAAACCTTTCACGATATAAAACATTTCGTTCTGTGGTAACATATGGTATTACAGAAGAGGAATTGTTTATGCCACAGAATATTGTAGCGATAAACATCAGACCAAGTATATTGAACAAACTTTGCTGATTATCTCTGCAAAATGATGAGAAGTTCAGAGAAGTGAAGGAGCAATGTGACCTCAAGGAAGAGGCATGTTACACATATATGCAATCATGAACTTAATTACTTACATCTTCTTTCCTTGATCCCAGAACACTATACCAAAGAGAAAAGAAGAAAAGATCATATACACTGACCGCATCAAGTTATATGAGGGACTTCTCCAATAAGATAGATATTGTTTCCATAAGCAATTTTTGAACTGTCCCCAACCATTTTGCGAATAGCGAGTTGGAAAAAACAAAGCTTTTGAACCTGGAGGCGGCTTACTTAAAAGATTGACCTGTTCTTTGTTTACCCTAATATACACAAATAAGAGAAAGTGTGCATTATCAATAACTTATAACCTTGGAGCATAGAGTAAGAACAATGTAGACTGCATGCATAAGGTAAAGGTTTCCTTTTAGTTGATTCACCACATATGTTCGCATGATTACCTTTATATATCTAAGGAAAACCTTACATAATGAGAGGAAACAAATTCATCTATGTTACTCGGACTCTTCATTTTACCTTCGAGTACCCGTGTCGGACACTCGACACTTGGACATGGACACACGGAATTGGACACTTATTTTAGGCTAAAAACATGTATATTTTTCAAAATGTTGCCGAGTCCGATACTTGGACAAGTATTCATGTCGGACACTTCTAGCCGAGTCCGAGTAACATAGAAATTCATTGTAAAACAGCAAAATGAAAAAGGAGTGTTAGGAACTGAGCTTACTCGTGCAGAGCAGACCTCTGGTATACTTGCGCAAAATCTAGATCAAGTTCCAGTTCTGCAGATCTAGAAGTAACCTCTAACATCCATGTTGCTGGATTGTAGTTCTTTTTAATTTTTGGTACCCCTGATATTCCCTATATTATGCATCAATTAAGAATACTAGAAACAGATTCTAATAAACTGTGTGATAAATTATTTTTTAAAGATCGAACTGTTCATCTGGGAAATCTTACCTCATAGTATTCAATAACTTTACTTGAGTTTTGGCCTAGCGATCCAGAGTAGATTAAACATCCGCCAAATTTTAACAAAATTAGCTGCCAGCAAAAAATGTTCTCAATGCTTGTTTAAGTTTAGAAGTTTTTATGATGTAAATTTCTAAAGCTAATATTAGACTGGTACATAAGACTTATGCTACAACATTGATATTTCAGATTATAAACTGAATTTAAAAAATGTTAATGGTTGATGAGAATCAGGTACAGCAACCATATAGTACCATGAGAATAATAAGAAATCATTGTGGAAGATTTCACATCTGCAGCACTGGCCATTATACCACTATACAACAAAATTATTTAAAATACTTTGAGTAGTGTCTTACCTCGTCGAATGCTTCAAATATGTCAATACTAGGTTGGTGAATGGTGCATACAATTGTTCTTCCTGTATCAACCACATTTTTCACTGCCCTCATGACAATAGCAGCTGCCCTTGCATCCAATCCAGTTGTAGGTTCATCCATGAAGATAATGGAAGGGTTAGAAACTAGCTCCACAGCTATGGTTAGACGCTTGCGTTGCTCAGTTGATAAACCACTGACACCAGGAATTCCAACCAAGGCATCCTTTATTCCATCAAGCTCAAGAGTCTCAAGAACATCTTTCACAAAATACTGCGAATGTGCCCAACAAATTATAAAAAAAGACATTTGAAAATAACGATGCAGGGAGAACCACAATTCCAACTTAAGAGATAAAGATCGTACTCGTTTTGTTTTTGCATCAATTTGAGGATGAAGGCGTAGCCAAGCAGAAAAAGTTACTGATTCTTCGATAGTAACCTGCGGAGAATGTATGTCAGTTTGCTCGCAATATCCTGAAATCCTAGAAAAGGTCTCTTGGATCTTAGGGTACCCTCCAATCGTAATTTCTCCTTTAATCGTGCCACCAGTTTTTCTTCCAGCAAGAACATCAAGAAGTGTTGTTTTCCCAGCTCCACTGACACCCATCAATGCTGTAAGAACCCCAGGTCTGAGTACACCAGTAATGTCATGAAGAAGTTGAAGCTTTTTTGCACTGAAACCACGCTCCCTCATTTCCTAAGATTATAAAGAAGAAAAAGTAGCAAAATAACCTAAGTCTTCACCAGATGTACAGCCAATAACCAATATTAACGAGACTGGGTTCTATACTTACCAAAGGTGTGTCAACGTGGTATTGCACATCTTGGAATGCTATGCTAATGGGTTCGAAAGGTAGAGCCATTTTTTCTGTGAATTTAAGTTACTATTTTAGGAAACAAATCAGCAAAAATATAACATAAGAACCTTTTTTGATTAATAGCTAACCTCTGTTTCTTGATTTCTCTTGAACATGGTTATCAGGGTTAGTAAATTCTTCATTTCCTTGTACTGGTGATAGCTTTTCACTTGAAAAAATAGCACGAGAACCAGGAGCTGGTTGAAGTTTAAAAATGCAGTAAGTATCTATTCGTGTTCAAGTAGATAGCTTAGAAAACAAACTTACGCTTTAAGAAACTCAAGGCCAATACAAATCCAATATTGAAAAATAAAATGAAGCCAAATAAGGCTCCAATTGATATCCAAAAGAAGTTTTCAGTAAAGTCCAAGCCGCGGTTCTCAAGTGTTTGTAGCCCTATAGTTGTGTATGTCGAACCACTCTACAGAAAAAATTGGAACTGAGAGAATCAGTATATAACTCAATGTTGAGAATTTAACAATGTCATGCAACAGATATATAAAGTCTTGATGCTTAATAGAACCATGTAATAGAATAATCCTCTATTGTGTCTTTTTTTACCTGGATGATTTTAATCATGTCAAAGTATGAAATTCTTTCAAGTGCAAGACTGGGACTATTGTGTTACACAAGTACTGAGTTAATGCTTGAGGTGTAGTCTATAGACCTTGAGTGCTACTGTACTACATTATCATTAATATCGAGTTGGATGTTCCCACACATAGTATAGATAAATTTAAAAAGAACTCTCCAAGACATATGTATAGTATCTCTGCATCTGATATTGAAAACACAAGATCAAACAACAAAAAAAGGTGACCTTTAAAGAGGAAAATGCATAGTTTGACCATAAAAGGGGCTTGTGACTTTAAAATAAATCAGACCAGTAGTTATGTGAAAACTGTTCCTATTTGAGGCAACTATTTTTAATTATGATATCAGCTGATCTTGGCATTCATGAGATTTATGAATGTAACAAAGGATGGGGATTCGGATTAATCCTGTCACTTAAATAACATGTTTTTATATATTTAACTGGCAGACCTTTTATTAACATGATGAGATACATGAGCAGACCCATCAATGACTATTACCTTTTGCCATCGCGGAGCAAGAAATTCATTTACAGTAAGCCCTATTTGTCCATATGCTAGTGGAGAGAACCAAAATGCCCAATTCAGCCAAACTGGCATGGAGGCTGCAACACAAACCAAAATGAAGTTTAGTTCGGAGAGATGCATATGTAAATTCAAAACTAATTGTGCATCTTACATTTGGGGATAATGAAGCCACCAAATAGCAATACAAGTAATACTGTCAAGCTACCAGCTGTTGTCGAAACAACAATATTCTGGCAGAGTGATGCCACAAAGCGAAACATGGATACTGATGTCCAGTGCACGGAAAATAGTAAAAGTAGATGCCGGAAAAACCTACAGATTCGGATGATAATAGGAAGTAGGTAAATTAAAAAATGATTAAGAGTATAAATTAAAATACCTGGAAACTAAAATGATGAGAAGCATTTCGTTTCAAACTCACCTCCCTGGCTCAGGGCTGTATCCAATGATATAGTAAGTTAGTGTTACCCAGATAAGAGATTCCAAGAGAGAAAGTGGAATCTTCAGAATGGCAGCTGGAATTGCATATCCCCAGGCAGGGTAAAAACGCAGGTCTCTTTGTTTATAAAAAATTGAAAGTCTCGATACTGTCATGAACAGCTCTGGAAGTCCATCAACTAGAAGGATGGCGAGAGAGTAGAAGAGTGCACCCAAATATTTGTTGGCATGAACAACATCAATATCCATTCCGGTACGTAAAAATACAGTCATTGTAATAGATGCAATAATGATTAGCTGCATGAAAGAAATCAGATATTTTTTCTTAATACATTATAAGCAGTTACATAACTAGATAAGAATTTATGTTGGGAGGACTATTGTCAAATATTTACGATCCATTAAAGTTCCTTATTAAAACCTAAAGGTTTTAAAGAATAGAAGTTATCAACTTATCAATATCAAGATAGTGTTTAGGAGAGATCTTGACTTCAAACCCAACATTTGTTCCCCAATTTTCTCAAGAAAAAAAAAATAAAAAATATGGACACTAGGTTTGAATGTACCCCCAAAAAGGGTTTCTAGTTATTTACACTTAAGAGTCTTAGGGTTAAAGATATATGGTCCTATTAAGCCCCTCTACTGAGAAGTTATGGCTTAGGAGTCTTCTTAACAAATGAATTGTAGTATTGTACAAGAAAACCTTGCTAACTAAATTAGAGATTTCTGACAGATGATAATAGAACAAAAGTACAGAAGGCAACCTGAACTGATTTGAAAATATAAATGAAAGAGTTCCTCCTCATGAGAAGAAATTCCCTAGACATGCATGCTTTAAAAAGATTCCATTTTGAAATAGAATATCTGTTAAACGAAATAGAATCATCGTGGATTTTTGACTTCAAAAATGCTTCGGATATCTCCTCTTCTAATTTTTTCCCAAATGGAGATTCCTTGAACTTTTCAGAAAATGTGGCGGCAGAAACATAAGTATACGCATGCTCTGTTCTGTACCAATACTGTGCTTGGTCTTTCCTCGAGATAATCTGCCAAACATTCAAAAACATCAGCAGTGTCCATTGTGGATAAAAAAAAATACTATTAAGCTTTGATGAAGTTACCTCCTGGAGAAAGTCAGCTACCCCTTTCCTTTCAGGACACCTAAAGCCGCAGCTCTCAAAAAATTCCAAAATATGAATACGGGGTCCGTGAAATACAATTTTCCCTTCTGCCATCAACATAACATCATCAAAAATATCATAAGTTTCTGGTGCTGGCTGAAGAAGTGAGACAAGTATTGTAGCATCAGTGATGTGAGCCAGCTGCTGGAGACAAGAAATTATCTGATAGGTAGTAGAGCTGTCTAAACCATTCGATATCTCATCCATGAACAAAGCTTTTGTGGGGCCAACAATCATCTCACCTAAAAATTCCGTAGATACTTAGTTGTAACCGTTATTCATATTACTTAACATAAAAAACCTTTATTCATATTCTTAAATGCAATTACAATGACGTTTGCTAGAAACATATATGTGATATGATGATTTAGATAGTGGAAAATCTACACTACCGGTAAATTTACCAAAAACGTACTTAAATACCTGTCGTCAATCGTTTTTTCTGACCACCAGAAATGCCTCTTTTCATCGCGTCCCCTACTAGTACATCAGCGCAAACATCAAGACTGAGAATCTGCAAATCCATGGTAAAATCAATTGACATGCATTGTCTAATTCGAGAAACTATGTTTGAATTTTGTAAGAAGTAATATTACTTTTAAAATGTAGTTGGTCTGGACAGTCGCATTTTGTCCTTCAACAGATATCGCCTGAGAAATATTAGCAAATATAAAAGGGCTCCAGGCACAGGGACTGAATGCAAGAAAAATATAGTCTACACACTCAATTTTATATTCAATTTTTTGTTCTTGCAGATACAATCTTACAAATAACCAAATTGAGAATAAGATCAACTTCACGAGAGGATCAGTGTATCTTATTCCTTTCTATTTGGAATTATGTAACTTCAATGAATTTCTTTTCTCACAAGTCATCGACTAAGACTCTAAGAGTATTTACACAAATAATCATTCATGCTTCATGCTCCAAAAAAAATTAAAAATTACATTAGGTTCGAATGATCATGTGTGCTAAACAAAGTACAGTAATCTACTCCTCAGGAAAGTGTCTGCTGACTCTATAAATCGAACAGGGGGTAGAGTTTACAGTACCTTCATATACATATCTATATCTGGATCCGGAAGAACTCCTGCGTCTTTTTCCCTTCTGCTAACTTCAGCCATTATCTCTAAGCAAGGAGATAAACAAGTATTACCCACTATATATTTATAAGTATTAGAAAAACCTGATATAGAGGCCAGTATAGAACAATATTGTAAGTTGTAACCGTGCTGCGATCAAAGAGGTTACCTGCTCTCCTTCCAACACCCTGACATCGGGCTGAAAAATCAAGTGTTTCTCTAACTGTCATTTCAGGAATATGTAAATCATTTTGACTTATATAAGCAGATGTTTTCTGGGGAACAAACTCTTCAAGTTTGTATCCATTGTATGAAATATCGCCAATGATCTGTAGAAATAAATTTGGATAAGAAACTCATGAAAAAAGATGATTACTATTGTGTAAACTGACTCTGCAGTATAGCCAAATTAGAACTCAAACTCCTATTTCGGGGGGGGGGGGTGTTCTAGACCTCTGACTTGGCATTAACAAGTTGGTTTAGCAAATGCATTTATTAAAATCTCAACTCTTTCTTATTACAAGATTTACACAGGACCGAATGATCAGTAAACTGAGGTAAGAGATGTTGTGGTCATGTTCATCTGATTGCAGTTGTGTCGATAAGAAACTGCAGCTGAATCATCTTCTGTCAGCTCAGAATTAATAGCTCCTACAGGCATGTGATTTGTAACCACAAATGTATCTGCCAAAAGTCCAGCGACCCGTATATAATATTAAACAGAAAAGTCTAAACCATAAGAAATTTTACTAGTGAAATTTTCTAAGAGGAAGTCCATAGATGACATGTATAACAGTTGGAAAACTATTACAGAATAAAACAGCAGAATCCAGAATGCTGCATGTTCTCACAAAATTAAAAAAAAAAACTCTCAAGATTCTTTTCCACTTGTGCACATTTTCTTCATACACTTAATTCTAAATATTTGTTTGGTTTTAAATATATAGTGCAATCAGAACAGCCCCAGTGTTCTATAACGATTGTAGCACAGAGTAAGGAACCTTTAGTGATTTGTCAAGATTTCCCGAAAGTGCTTTTAATAAAGAGGTCTTCCCACAACCCGGAGGTCCAAGTAGTAAGGTTATTCTGCAAAAATATATATTCATATACATAAATTAGATAATCTGAGAGGCTCCAAGTCAATTATCCTTGTTAAGAGATTCATAAACTAGAGGAATTTTTGTCAATTCCATTTGAGCATATCAACAAAAACACTATGATTGCAAACAACCAATAATTTATGTAAATATGATGGTACATATAAGCCTCTAATTAATAAAACAGTCCCATTTGAGTTTTTTTTGTGTCTGTATAAACCTTGTGATTGTCATATGCATTTATGATTACTTGACTTGAATATGAAGTAGTTTATACATTAAGAAGTTTCCAGATTTGTTTAGCAAAAAAATAAGGTTTCAGATTTAATACATGAAAGTTGGCGAGGGACGAGGGAGTCACAACTAACAAAATTTTCCAGATGCAGTACATGATATTTGAAATGATGCTGTATGAGTTGATTGTTAAAGTTTGTATGCATAATGCATTTTATGTGACTTAAAAGCACCAAAGGAGAATAAAATGTGTGATTGTTCTGCATGATGCATATTGGAAATTAAAAGAGGTCAAAATTTGGAAGAGTTAATATGACAATTATATTAGAAGCAGTAACGAAAACAGAAGACATTTTCTGGTAGTGGAAGTAACCCTTGCTACTTTTGGAAGCAATAGATAATTCCTGGTAACGGTCTCTATTGAATTTAACTGGCTATAGTTAGTTTGGTAAGCTCGGTTGTACCTTCCAGGCTTAACGATGCCACTGACATCATCAATGATACTTATTTTGGCTTCTTTCGACTTCAATCCCGCTATCTTAGAACACTCCTGTTAAACTTTCAATTTAAGATTAAAAAAGCAAATAAAGTTGCTCGTAAATGTTAGGCGAACATGAAACAACATAATGACTGTAGGTTAAATATATGTTTAGCTATGTATCCGAGAAGAGGTGAGAGTGATTTATTAGGTATTATAACTTTTGGCATTTTTGTTTTTCGGGCAATAAATGATGGGAATGAAGAACAATACATAGAAAGAGAAAGTACAAAGTGGTTCATCTTAAACCTCTATATTTATGTTGCAAAAAATTAGAGACTTACAGAAATTGTTCTTTTCAAAGAATTCCATAAAGTTGGCAGCGGCTTGCCATGAACCAGCTCGCATGCTGCTTCCACATGAATATTTCTATATCTCACCTCAACAGTAGGTAACTTCACACCGACTCTGCAGTCAATAATTTGAATATAAATAGAACCATAGTAATGTGCTACCATGCCATATTAATCTCAGTACAAAAAGAGTTCTTAGTTCTCACTTGTTTATTCTTTTTTTAAGTTTGTGCAACAACCGTAGATTATCCTTTTCAGTGTTCTTGATGAGCCTCTCAATGAACATATGACGTTCTTCAGGACCAAGCTTAGTAACATCAATAACCCGCATCCCCTTGGCATCAGGTATATCTTCATCATCTTCATTAAACAAAGATGACCTCAAGCGTTCAAAAGTAGGCAATCTATCAATCTCAGCCCACAATCTCAGTCGCTCATCATCAGCATTGTCTGCCAAAGAACTTGAGGTTGTGTTGTGTTGGAAACTAGATGTAAGCTTTCGGAAAGATGATCTCAGGCTTCTTCCAAAATCTGAGAGATCATTTTTTAGCGACTCTATCTCGTCTATACCAACTAACTGAGCCATTATGGATGACCTTAAAGAGCTTCAAGTTAGCTCTGATAGGAAGAGAAGACAGGGATATGCAGAAGTGTATACATTTATTATAGTAGCTTCTCATAAGAGGCCACAAGTATTTAAGGGCAAGAAAATGCATCACCATACTTATTTTATATTAAAGATAATATCTAACTCTAATACCTAACAATCTTTTAAAAAATAATATTAAAAAAACTGTGATTTAGGACATCGATTACATCGATCTATGCAAATGTGTGCAGGGATGTGTAGTGTGTGTTTGTTTTGTGTGATGATGTAAAGCCATATCGGTAACAGGGAATGCATACTCCTAAATTTTTGTATAGTGGAGTCAAGTACATTTCACAAACTGCGCTGCAGAACATCAGTTCCCTGTTTAAGTGTGTGCAGCCCTGTACAGAGTGTCTTAAAAGTCTGTGTTTAGACACTCTTTTTAATAAATTGCTTAATTTAGAGTTAGTACAAGCTTGTTTAAAACAATTATCTTCAGAGTTGGTATTGTGAGTGGGATATTATAATTTTTCTCGAGTTGACAACTTTGTGCCGCTATGCACAGCGCTTGTTCTCCTAGATTATTCCAACAAGAAAGTATTATTGTTGCTGCACACCAATGATATGAATTATTTTGTCCTAAACCCAGGGAAAGCCTTATGTCCTAAGCACCTAAGTTTCTGCAGCTTTTGACAAACCTGGAATAAGTTAAAGCCGTACACATGCAGTTCAGGAGATGAGGAGTATAAAACCTTTAAATATCATATTCATGTAGTAATAATTTTTAAATCTATAAACTACATATATTTATATATGAAAGTGGTTGTCACTTGTCAAGATCCCAGAGCAGATGAGTTTACCTACTGACAACTGGTGTTTCTTATATTTAAGTTTAACTATTACAAATACAACTTGACAGGGCCATTTTAAAGTTATCAGTGGCTTAGATACCGTAACATTTGAGAAGTCTATATAATATCTATAGTTAACTAAATTAGACTATTGATGATATTTTCTGCAAACTTGAATCCACATCTCGCAGCAAAAATCACATATACGGGTTTCAGTAATACTAATTTTCGTTCAGACATAAGAAAGATCCATGATGAACATATTATAAAAGATCATGAGAGTACAACTAGATTCAAAATAGGCAGACGGCAATCATCAAAATGACACTCAATTAAAACCTACACATTTCTAACTAAAAAATCGAGAAAACACACCTGCATATATAATAGCATCAATACAGAGGTAAAAACAAGAGATTGTAAATTTGGACAGCTTAAATTCTTGTCCTGCAAAATCCAGCTATTCATGATGGGTTTTTTCCAGAAACATCATTTCATTTAGCAGAACTAATCAATCTCAAGAAAACAATAATTTTTCTTCATTTATTTCGCATCGAGTCAGGTTTAACAAAAGCTAGACACAATGCAACGATGCTCTATAAGCAAGCGCAGGCAAACTGAATTTATGAGACCGCAATCCACAGCAAAGCCCAGTTCTTGCTTGCAACTCAAGTGTTGTTTGTTCATCATTTAGTCATTTAATCATACAGGGAATGTACATAAAAAAATCTTTTCAGATTTACGCCAGCAAATTCTTGACTATATGGAGATCATGAAATATTAATAGAAAGTACCTGCAGTGACATGTCATTAAAACTAAACATTTTATATAAAATTAGAAAGCACAGAAGCAAACTATTTATTTCTTATTTATGTTTATATATCAGCCGGTCCAACTGGAACTGGTTGCTAATTTTCTCACAACTTTGCTGCACCTGCCTGGAATGGAACCACTAGGTGGCTATCTATAACATCCAAGCCCACAACCGAATAAGGTCATGCTAACAATTTGATATATATTAGTTGTTGACTTGTATCATAAAGACTCCAAAAACTCTTATTATTATCGATTGTTACATCGGCAGTAGCAGGTATTTATGAACGTTTCCACAAGGTGGTGTGGCCGTGTGGTCTATATAAGTTCTTTATAAAATTATAATGCACACAACACATTGATGTTTTTATTGATTTCATGTTATAGTCTCGGGATGAGAAAAAATAATAAAGAAAGTATGTAAAAGTGTACCAGGTAAACGAGTAACAACTGCTCAGCATTACCTCGTTCACTAACAGATATGTCCTATGAAATACATGTTAATATACAAAATAATAAGTTTGTAATATTTTACTTTGTGGATATGTATGATCTTCATCCTCCCATGTAGTGTTGTTTATATTATTAGAGAAGTTTAGTTACAGGAAATTTAGTTACAAGAGTCTCGGAGTCTTGTTGTTGCAATGAGTCCTGCTTTTGCCATGTCTCCTGTTGTTGCCAGACTCTATTGTTTATGATTGTGATAAGTTTCCTCACGTGAAATAGTATTATGATCAATGATATAGAGTTAACTTCTCAGCCATCATATATATTTCTTGTTTATGGTATCAGAGCCAAATTGTCTAAAGACATTTAATACGATCCTATGGCCAACATTAACCCAACATCTGGACAATCGCCGCCAACATTAACCCAACATCTGGACAATCGCCTGCAGTTTAGAATATCGGTGGATCTGTAATTCAACAAACCAAAACTACAATGCTCTCTCTCAATGGTGAGCAACTTGTTGCCATTAACTCTCACCAGCAAATACCCATAGCTCTCACAGCAAAAAATTATCCCTTATGGCGAAACCTCGTTGTTTCTTTATTTAAAGGTTACAACCTTTTTGGTTATCTGGATGGCTCAACTACTCCACCTCCACTAGGTGAAAATGGAATTTGGACGGACGCTTATACTCACTGGTTTCGTCAAGACCAATTAATTTTGTCTGCTTTTCTTGGATCTCTCTCAACTGAAGTTATGCCTTTGATGGCTGCTGCTAATACCTCAAATAAGGTATGGTCTATTTTATCTCATTTGTATGCGGATTTCTTACAGCATATAAAATCAAAACTGATGAATTGGCAATCATTGACAAGCCTACAGGGAGATAGCTGCTCCAATTTGTGCTAGGGAACATTCCCTTTCTTTTGAGGAACTACATGATCTTCTTGTCTCTTATGAGGCCTCCATGAAGCGATATGAAACTACAACGGCGAACTTGATGGCAACTGCAAATAATGCAATTCATTCTCCAGCAATGTGTTGGGCTTGCTAAGCAGGCCTAACTCCACATTAGTATGATATTATCCGTTTTGGGCCGAGACCTCACGGGTTTATTTTTAGGCACATCCCAAAAGGCCTCATTCTAATTGGAGTTGTCTGGCTGCTTATATTCTAGCAAACTGCCCCTCCCACAAACGATGTGGGACAACTCCTAACAATCTCCCCCTTCACACATCGGGCCCGACACCTGTCGATTCTGCCTCCTTCAGTGTGACCAAGCTCCCCCTCGACCCATACTGAAAGTCCATCTGGCTATCTGCTCCCCCTAGGCCCATACTGGAAGGCCCGTCTGCCTTTTTCTTGAGCCCATTCTGGGGCAAACCCATTCTGGGCAAGCCCATTCTAGGGCAAGCCCATCTGCCTCTTCCTAGGTCACTTCTGGAGCCCATCTGAGATTGTTATGGACCGTTTATAACTTGAAACTCTAATACCACGTGTTGGGCTTGCTAAGCAGGCCTAACTCCACATTAGTATGATATTGTCTGTTTTGGGCCGAGCCCTCACGGGTTTATTTTTGGGCACATTCCAAAAGGCCTCATTCTAATTGGAGTTGTCTGGCTACTTATATTCTAGAGAACTGCCCCTCCCACAAACGATGTGGGACAACTCCTAACACAATGCGCACAAAAAATAACAATTCTCAAAATCATGGTGCTTATACCAATCGCTCAAACAACAATCAAGGAGGTAATTATCGGGATAATCGTTTCAATAATTTTGGCAGAGGATGTGGGCGCAATAACTATCAGAATAAGAGTGTCTATCAAAACTCAAACAACCATAATCGACAGGCTATTGTTTGTCAATTTTGTGGAATTCAAGGCCATGTTGCTAGGCAATGCAACAAGGTTCAATTTACTGCAAATGTTGCAGTTACTCCACCTCATTCCAATGATTCTACTCAATGGTTAATGGATTCTGGAGCTTCTCATAATCTCACTTCTGATCTCAACAACCTTTCCATTCATTCGGAGTATAATGGAACAGATGAAGTTCAAATTGCAGATGGTTCAGGTTTGAATATATCTCATATTGGAAGTACTACAATTTCCCATCCATCGCGTAATTTTGTGTTATCTAATATTTTCTGTGTTCCCTCTGATCTTCGCAATTTACTATCTGTTCATGAGTTTACTAAGGAAAATAATGTTTTTATTGAGTTTTATCCATGGAAATTTGTGGTGAAGGATTAGGAGTCCGGGGATAAGTTACTTCAAGGTAAATGTGATCAAGGGATTTATCAACTTGGGCTTCCTGTTAAAGCTTCTTCAAGACCAGTTGCACATATGGGAGTGCGGGCATCTACTACTTACGGCATAATCGTTTAGGCCATCCAAACTCGAGTTTATGTTCTAGTATTATTCGTAGTTTTCAGTTACCAATTTATTCAGATTCATCTAGAAAACATTTGTCATGCATTTCTTGTTATATTAATAAAAGCCAGCAATTGCCTTTCAGAGAAACTTCCCTTGTTAGTTCTTCCTGTTTAGAATTTATTTATGCGGATGTTTGGGGTCCAACTCTTGTGATTTCTATTGATGGTTATCGATATTATTTGCTTCTAGTGGATCATTATACAAATATGTTTGGCTTTATCCGATACATCAAAAATCACAAGTTGCTGAAATTTTTCCCTTATTTCAAATCTTGTTGGAGAAACAATTTGGCACTAAAATCAAAAAATTTTACTCGGATAATGGTGGTGAATTTATGGCACTCAAACGATATTTATCTTCTCATGGTGAATTTATGATACTTCTGCACCTCACACTCCTCAACAAAATGGCACTGCCGAGAGGCGTCATAGACAAATTGTTGCAATGGGATGTACCTTACTTCATTATGCTTCTCTGTCTTGCCAGTTTTGGTCTTATGCTATGGAAACTGCTGCTTATCTTTACAACTGTCTTCCTTCTACAATATTACGAGGACATAGCCCATTTGAAATGATGTTCAAAAAGACCCCAAATTATGAGAAATTACGTATTTTTGGGTGCTTGTGCTTTCCTTGGTTAAAACCATACTCGGAGCATAAGTTACAGCCTCCATCTAGAGAGTGTCTCTTTCTTGGATATGCACCTGGTCAGAGTGCTTATCGCTGTTATGATTTAGTTAATAAACGTATGTTTATTTCTAGACATGTGCGTTTTGATGAGTTTTCTTTTTCTGGGAAGAATTTCTTCTTCAATGATGAGAGTAATTCATTGGTTCGGGAACGTGCTAGTGTTGATAATCTGATCTCTCCAGTTGTTATTAGTAAAGTCGCATATGACAAGGGGTCGCAAGAGAAGTCACCTATAACACCAACCTTTCAGCATGTTACTTCAAATGAAATCACACCATCATCTCTAAATTATCGATGTTCCGGTTCTTGGCAGCCTGACCAGCCCTCTTTGCCACCTGATTCGAGTCAGACCTCTTCACAACGTTCACTTGTGCAATCACCTGTCCATCTCCCGGAATCATTTGATGATGTGTCCGTGGATAAAATTCAGCCCCTTACACATGTCAATACAGATATACCTCCTGATCGTGTACATTCAATGACTACTCGTTCGATGAATAATATTTACAAGCCAAAACTATACAAATCATATGCAGCGACGAAGCATCCGCTCCCTGATCTAGTCGAACCAACTTGTGTTTCTACAGCCATCAAAGATCCTAATTGGCGTATGGCTATGTCCGAAGAGTTTAATTCTTTACTCCGGCATGGTACTTGGGAGTTAGTTCCATCTTCTTTGGCTACAAATATTATTGGTTGCAGATGGGTATTTCGATTAAAGCGTAAACCTGATGGCTCAATTGACAAATATAAAGCACGTTTAGTGGCGAAAGGATTTCATCAACGACCTGGTTTAGATTATATTGAGACTTTTAGTCTGGTTGTCAAACCTGTTACGATTCGTTCAGTTCTAAGTATAGCTTTAATGTATAATTGGCAGATTCGTCAACTCGACGTGAGTAATGCATTTCTCCATGGTTCTTTATCTGAGGTCGTGTTTATGCACCAACCTCCTGGTTTTGTGGATTCGATGTATCCTTCACATGTTTGTCGTTTACGAAAAATAATTTATGGATTACGACAACCTTTCAGAGAGTGGCATATTGCTCTTCGCAATGCATTGATTGAGCTAGGATTTATTCAGTCCAAATCAGACACTGCGCTATTTTTATATCATCGTGGTTCTGTTCACTTATTCCTTTTAGTCTATGTTGATGATATTTTATTTACCGGGAGTGATAACAAATTGATTGTCATTATCATTGCGAAATTGAGTGAATCTTTTGCTTTGAAAGATCTTGGCCAGTTGTCCTATTTTTTGGGAATCGAAGTTCTTCATTGCAAATAAGGTTTGTTTCTTTCTCAACACAAGTACATTAGTGATATCTTGCATAGACATCACATGGAGGGTACAAAATCATTGTCTACGCCTATGGTATCAGTTGGATGGAAAGGTCAGTCTACAGATTCTCTTTGTGATGAGAAACTCTATCGTCAGGCTATTGGTGAATTACAATATTTGGCCTTCACTAGGCCTGACATTGCTTTTGCAGTTAGTCGTTTAGCTCAGTTTGTGTCCAAACCAACAGAAGAACATTGGATTGCTGTCAAATGTGTGCTTCGATATTTAAAGGGAACTCTTGCTCATGGTTTGCTTCTTAAACAACAACCTTCAAATGTGCTACGTGCATATTCAGATGCCGATTGGGCAGGAAATCCAACTGATAGGTCTTCTACATCAGCATTTGTTATTTTCTTGGGGGATAATCCTATATCATGGAGTTCGAGAAAGCAACGGGCAGTTGCACGATCATCAACTGAGGCTGAGTACAGGTATTTGGCTACAACAACTTCAGAGGTTAGATGGATTCAAAATCTTTTTCATGAACTACGTCTTTCTCTGCGTGCTCCACCAGTCTTGTATTGTAATAATATAGAAGCTACTCATTTGTCTTTGCATCCAGTTATGCATTCTCGTATGAAGCATATTTCTATCGACGTTCATTTTGTGCGTGATATTGTGGCCAAGGGTCTTATCTTGATTTCTCATATCAGAACTAAAGACCAGCTTGCTGACTTGCTCACCAAAGCCTTACATCGAACCCGGTTTCAGTTTTTGAGATCCAAAATAGCCATTGCTGATGGCACGACCATTTCGAGGCGGCGTATTAGAGAAGTTTAGTTACAGGAAGTTTAGTTACAAGAGTCCTGGAGTCCTGTTGTTGCCATGAGTCCTGCTGTTACAAGGATTCTCCATGTCTCCTGCTGTTGCCAGACTCTATTGTTTATGATTGTGATAAGTTTCCTTACGTGGAATAGAACTGATCCTATTGTTGTACTTGTTAATATCTTCTCATATGTTGTACTTATCATACTCCTTTGTAAGCTCTATATATAGAATATTCTGATCAATGATATAGAGTTAATTTCTCAGCCATCATATATATTTCTTGTTTATGTATAACTTAACTCAATTTTTAACATATTATTTTTAAAATGTATATAATAAATCAATTTATGTCATTGTTATTAATTTGCATCTCAGATCTCACTTCCTACTTCTTGAAGAGTGATGCTACATTTCAGGAATATAAATTTCATTTCGAACTAGCACATTTCATTATTCATACTTGTTGAATGAAACAGAGAAGTGAATGAGCTAGTATTACTCATAGATCTTTATTTAATTTCATTCAGTGTAGGAGAAATTTCAGATATGAACATTTCAGGAAAGCTAATATATATAGTTGTCAACTTTCTAAGAAGATGTATGAGAATGCCAAAGCTAGTAAGCTGACAACAATTCACCTCCTCTGGAAGTTGAACCTACCAATAGCATATGCAAATATAGAAGCAAACAGAACAGGATATAGAATTAACATAGCACCGACTAGAGGTAAACGATCACGATGAAATCCAAAATAATCTCTTAGGAATGCAGACACTGCTTTCGTTTCTCCAAACACTATTATCTCCTTCTCTATATCGCCATATTGAGACGATAGCATGCCGTTCAGTGTCCAAGATGTTGGCATCAGATAATACAACCATTTCCACCACTTGGGAATTTGCTGCAATAACAACATGATAATTGGTTGTAAGTTCTTTGTTTGGCACTGGCAGATGAACAAATTTGCAAGTGATTAGCACAGAAGAATGAAGGCTTACTGGTAGAGGAATTATAAATCCAGAGAACAAATTTAGCATCGTATAGGAGGAAGAACTTATAACGGCAGCTAGTGGGTAGCTCGGTGTTAATGAAACCAGCATCATTCCCATGTATGTGAAGTACATCAATGTGCAGAAGATGGAGTAGAAGTACCACAACACTTTGTAAGCTGACCAAAAATATCCAATCATCGGATATGTGATAATTACATATACAAGTGATAGGACGAAGATGTAAGGAACTTCAATTGTCACCTACAAAATTGATTCACATTTTACTTGAGAAAAGCTAGGTCGGAAATGTCTTGGTAATCAAACTGCAAGAAATTGAAAATTAAAAAATTACCTGTGCAAGTCCATATGCCCAAGGAGCATACATCCCAGCAAATCTTTCACGATATAGAACATTTCGTTCTGTGGTGACATAGGGTATTACTGAAGAAGAATTGTTAATGCCACAGAATATTGTAGCGCTAAAGATCAACCCAAGCATATTAAACAAACTCTGTTGATTGTCTCTGTCATGTAGAAAATGAAAATATCAAATAAATTTGTGTGTGCATGGATTAGACTGTCTGTTTCAAGTAAAGCATAAGAAAATACATTGCAGTCATGAAAGAAGAAATATGACACTCCCGTACAATGTTAAATCTTATTTGTGCTCACTTGTGTTTTACTTACATTTTCTTCCCTTGATCCCAGAAGACTAGGCCAAAAAGAAAAGATGAAAAAATCATAAACATTAACCGCATCAAATTATACGAAGGGCTTCTCCAGTAAGATAAGTGTTGTTTCCACAAGCAAGATTTGAACTGTCCCCAACTATTTTGAGAAAAGCGGGTTGGAAAAAGCAGCTGTGCGGAACCTGGAGGTGGAATACTTAAGCTTTTCACCAATTCCCTATTTCTCCTGAATATGAAGTGACAATTAGTGTATCAGGCCGTTGCAATAAATTTTCAGACAATTTTTTAAAGAATTAATATTGGCTTGATAACCACTCTATGTTAACTAGACCAAGAATGCCCATTTGGCAGAATGTTGTTGTTTAAAGAACAAATTTAAGGATTACTTGACGTGGACTCACTCGTGCAAAGCTGAACTTTGGTAAACTTGCGCAAAATCTAGACCAAGTTCAGCTTCTGCTGTTTTGGAAGTAACCTCCAACATCCACGTTGCTGGATTATAGTTCTTACTTATGCTTGCTACTCCTGGGATCCTCTGTTATTTTTAAATAAATGTAAAATTATTAAAGAAAGTTGAGAAGTATTGTCATGCCAGATAATGGAGAACGTCAAAAAAAATATGATTGTTCTGTGTAGAAAACTTGCCTCAAAGTACTCGATAACTTCACTTGAATTTTGACCCAATAATCCAGAGTAGATCACCCGTCCACCAGATTTCAATAGAATTAGCTGCATAGGAAGAATGTTATTGAGAGGTTGGATCAGTGTACATGTTGTGGACATCCAGAGGCTGGTACTAAAGAGGGTTAGATGCCAGCCTACTGGATACTGGTAAAGATCTATTTGCTTATGACAAAGACATGAGTTCAAGTCCTCATGAGTGGTAGGGTGTCTTTAACAAGCCCAGTTGCAGTTCGGAGAAAGAAGAAAGAGGCAACTAGGATAATACATGAGATCTGCACTACAATGTTGATGTTTCGAATTCTAACTGAAACTTAGGGAAGTTCCGTAGATAAACCACAATGATTACAAGTACAGTACCAGACGAACTGAACTTCATTTCATGAAATTATATCTTGACATTAGTTGTCATGACAAAACTGTTTTTATATTTTCTCACGAACTTCCAGTTTCTACTTACCTCATCAAATGCTTCAAAAATGTCAGTACTTGGCTGGTGAATGGTGCAGACAATTGTTCTTCCAGTATCAGCCACATTTTTCACTGCCCTCATGACAATAGCAGCTGCCCTTGCATCCAATCCAGTTGTAGGTTCATCCATGAACAAGATGGAAGGGTTAGCAACAAGCTCCACAGCTATGGTGAGGCGCTTGCGTTGCTCAGTTGATAAACCACTAACGCCTGGAATTCCAACCAAAGCATCCTTGAGACCGTCAAGCTCAACAGTCTGAAGAACATCTTTTACAAACTTCTGCTAATATATTAAAGCCACAAATTAGGGACTGCAAGGAACAGAAAAGGACAATAGGTGTAAAAAGGAGCACATTTTAGGAGATTCATAGACAAGGATTGTACATATTTAGTTTTTGCATTAATCTGAGGATGTAGACGTAACCAAGCAGAAAACGTTACTGATTCTTCAACAGTTACTTGTGGAGAATGTATGTCAGTTTGTTCACAGTACCCTGAAATCCTTGCAAATGTCTCTTGGATTTTAGGGTACCCTCCAACCTTAATATCTCCTTTGATGGTCCCACAGGTTTTTCTTCCAGCAAGAACATCAAGAAGTGTTGTTTTCCCAGCTCCAGTGACTCCCATTAATGCTGTAAGAACACCTGGTCTGAGTGCACCAGTTATATCATGAAGAATTTGAAGCTTTTTCTGACTAAACCCACGCTCTCTCATTTCCTAACAATCATACACAGAACAGAAGTAATAAATTATAAAAAAGCCTAGCCTGATCTACAGTGACTTGCGCAGATGAAATTCGGTTCAATGTGATTACCGAAGGGGCATCCACATAATATTGCACATCTTGGAACACTAAGCTAGTGGGTTCAAAAGGTAGAACCGCTTTTCCTGTAGAGTTATAAGAGTCACCCTTGTTATATTAACAAACAATTCAATCATAAGATCCATGGTTGAGACAGGAACCTAAATATCTAACCTCTGTTGCTACATTTTTCTTCAACATGGAAATCAGTGTTGCTGAACTCTTCACTTCGTTGTATTTGTGAGAGCTTTACACTGGACACAATAGCTCGAGAACCAGGAGCTGTATCAGATTAAAAATGCATTAAGTATCTTTTCTCCTGCTGATTCTCATGTTGGTAATTTAAAGACAAACTTACGATTTAAGAAACTTAAGGCGAAGATGAATCCAATGTTGAAGAATAATATGAAGCCGGATAAAACACTAATTGATATCCAAAAGAAATGTCCATCAAAGTTTAAGCTGCGGCTCTCGAGGGTTGTTATTCCTATCGGTACATCTGTGGAACCCAGCTACAGAAGAAAAGTTGGTAATCAGAGAACGGATAAGTGATATGCTTTTACTTAGAATATACAGAGCACTGATGCTCGTTATGTAACTATGAACTTATGTGATATAACTTGGAAAAATCAAATTGAAATCGGAGTGTTGTTTTCATATTTTTCCACAAAAAAGGGAGCACCTATAGACAATAGTATCGGACAGAAAACAGGTTTTTGGCTTAATAGGCTCCACTGATGTCTAAAAATGACATAATAATCAGTAGGCAAGCATACAGAGAAAGTTGAGACTCGCTAATGATCCTCAAGGCATGTTCAATACAAAGTATTATTGAATGTCGCTAATGATGCTGAAGGCAAATTCAGTAAAAAGTCCTACTGAACCTTGAAAGCACTAAAGATCATGTAAGTAAATGGTCTGCTAATTGCAATATGCTCGAGTTAACAAGCAATGAGGCTCGTGGTTTTATGATAAGTTGGACCACTGAACATTTGTTAACTTTTAATACTATGAAAAGGTGTTCCACCTTTGTTGTTACATTTTTTTCATGAGGTTATTTGTTATAATGAAATACAAATGAAAAATGTTGGTTTAAATTTTGTTGTGTTTATTAGATGTTCCTGCATTAAAATGATTTTTTCTAATTAACCGCAGGAATTCAAAATACTCTTTTAACATAAAACTGTTAAAAAATTCTACCAAGAGCTAATCTGATGTTATAATTAGCTGACTCAAGAATAACACTAACCTTTTGCCATCTTGGAGCAAGAAATTCATTTATAGCCAGGCCTATTTCACCGTATGATAATGGAGATAACCAAAATGCCCATTCCAGCCACAATGGCATGGAGGCTGAAGGAAAAAAAAATAAGTTTAGACATTTACCTTGCTAGTGACAAAAGAAAATATAGAAACTTACATTTTGGAATGATGAAACCGCCAAATAACAATACAACTAATATTGACAAACTAGCAGTGGTTGTTGAAGCAACCACGGTCTGAAGGACTGATGCTATGAAACGAAACATGGAGATTGATGTCCAGTGCACGGAAAAAAGCAAAATTAAATGTCGGAAAAACCTATAAATAAGAATATTATATAAGGTAAGTATTTTTTAAAATAAGCTAACCATTTAGGTAATTAAAGAGGAAACATAAAAACTACATCATTTGAAAGTCACCTCCCTGGCTCAGGGCTGTACCCAATGACATAGTAAGTTAGAAAAACCCATATAACAGATTCCAAAAGTGATAGAGGAATTTTCAGAATTGCAGCTGAAATTGCGTAACCCCAAGCTGGGTAGAAACACAATTCTCTTTGTTTGTAAAAAACTGCAAGTCTTGCTACAGTCATAGAAACCTCTGGAAATCCATCAACCAGGATAATGACAAGAGAGTAGAAGAGTGCACCCAAATATTTGTCAGCATCTAAAGCATCAACATTCATCCTAGAGCGTAAAAATACAGTCATGGTAACAGCTGCAATAATGATAAGCTGCCACGAAAAAAATCAAAAATATATTCTTTAATACATTACAAGCACTGGCATAACAATGTCAGGATTTTGACATAATAAGAAAACCAATTAATAAATTTAACTAGATATTAATATATTAGAGGACAACCTGAGCTGATTTAAAGATGTAAATGAAAGAGTTCCTCCTCATCAGAAGAAATTCTCTTGACATGCATGCTTTAAAGAGGGTCCATTTTGAAAGGGAGTAAACACTAAATGAAATTGAATTGTCATGGCTCTTTGACATTAGAATTTTTTCCGAAATCTCCTCGTCCAATTTCTTCCCAAAGGGAGATTGCTTGAACTTTTCATAAAATGTTCTGACAGAAACATAACTATGAGCATGTTCAGTTTGGTTCCAGTACTGCGCTTGGTCTTTTCTTGAGATAACCTGGCATAGAGTCGAGGTTAGATAATGTTCGCAGTGGATGAAAAAGATATCAACGAGATATGATGAAATTACCTCCTGAAGGAAGTCAGCTACTCCTTTCCTTTCAGGGCATTTAAAGCCACAGCCCTCAAAAAATTCCAAAATGTGACTACGGGATCCATGATACACAATCTTACCTTCTGCCATCAGAATAACATCATCAAAAATATCAAAGGTTTCTGGTGCAGGCTGAAGAAGTGACACAAGTACAGTAGCATCTGTGATGTGAGCCAGTTGTTGGAGACATGAAATTATCTGATAGGTAGTCGAACTATCCAAACCGCTAGATATTTCATCCATAAAGAAAGCTCTTGTGGGGCCAACAATCATCTCCCCTACAAAAATGAAGATATATCTGTTTGTAACCATGACCTTTATACTAACATGCACTTGTAGTTACTTCCTGAAGTTAGATTGCTAATTTACGTAAGGCAGGAGTTTTCATCAAAAATTGAAAGCAGTGCATGCATGTTACCTGTGGTCAATCTTTTCTTCTCACCACCAGATATGCCTCTTTTCATTGCATTTCCAACCAGAACATCAGCGCATGTGTCAAGGCCAAGGATCTTCCGAACCAATGAAAGGAGGAAGAATAAAATTAATCCAATTGCATTAAACAATCTAAAAACTAAGTCCAAGTGAAAAAAAAATTACTTTTACAATGTAGTTGGTCTGAAGAGTTTCCTTTTGCCCTTCAATAGAGATTGCCTGAAATATATAAAAAAAAAACTATTTTCATACACTTGACAAGGGTAATGAAAGTTTAAATTATATAGTTATATATTTCTGGTCATCCAATGAGAAATCTTGTGATAACAGCACTGTAAGAGAATTTGGCCTTTAGGTATGAAACTTGTTGGTGCTGGGTTGATGACCTTCTATTTCTTCACTCAGAAGTCTTAGTGAAGCTACATCTAAGGATGGATCCAGTTCAAGTATAAAAAAACACAGTAAAACACTAATGTACGTATGACATGAGGTATTGACTGCGGAAAATTGGACATGTGGAATACTATAGACAAAAATACCTTCATAAAAATATCTATATCTGGATCTGGAAAAATTCCTGCCTCCTTTTCCTTTCTGCCAACCTCATCCATTATCTCTAAGCAAGGAAAAAAGTGAATAACAATTACATTACTACTACAAGATTCTTAGGAATATGAAAAAAAGTTTTTTCTGTGATCATGCAGGCTTACCTGCTCGACTTCCAATACCCTGACAACAAGCTGAAAAGTTAAGTGTTTCCCTAACTGTCATTTCGGAGATATGAAGATCATTTTGGCTGACGTAAGCAGAAGTTTTCTGTGGAATGATATCTTTGAGGTTGTAACCATTGTAGGAAATATTTCCAGTCATCTGCAAAAGAGAAAAATCAAATAAGAAAATGGTAATGAAATTAGTATTACTACAATCAATTAGAATTCAAAGTCGTTCAAGAGGCAGACAATATACCTACACTGAGCAAAAGTGTTAAACTAAATAAGTTGGTAAAAACCTCAACTTTCCTATTCGAGAAATCCAATTGAAACATATTAAAAAAAATAGATGCACAAAGTATAGGTAAACATCCTACATTTGGCTGAAATATTATTTTATAAATAGTTCTTTGATTCTAATTGTTTTATACAGTAAAAGCATCCAGAGAAAAATATGATCAATCACAGAGACTTTCACATCATTTAAAATTAAGTTTTTTAAAAGGTCCTACTCTGGCATCATTTGTGAAGTGATGAATATAATGTGTCAAATGTCAATGCTCCCTTTTGAGATATATTTAACCATTCAAATGCAACTTTAATCTAATTACTATATCGCTGTTCTTTCAATGGCCTTGTCTGATAGTAAAGTCCCTAACAATGTGGTACAGGCCGTATTCCAAAGCAATGGAAACATGCCCCAGTAATAATAAGTCATGTAATTAGATCTCTGCGTAGTTCTACCATTTTTTCATAGGCATGCAGAGTTATAAAAATAAAGTTGAGGAACCTTTAGGGACTTGTCTAAATTTCCTGAAAGCGCTTTCAAGAAGGAGGTCTTCCCACATCCAGGAGGTCCTAGCAGTAAAGTTATTCTGCAAAGAAATAAATTATTTGGTTAGTTGAGGGTCTCACTGAATAAACCTTAATAAACCTTGTTAATGTGATTTATAAACTAAATAACAGCATTGTTTATTTTACATAAGAATATCAGTGTGCCAGAAAGTTGTCGGTTCACGTAAAATGATATAGACAAGTTTCAACTAAACTGTTAAGACAGTTGATGCGCTTCTCTTTCGAGTTACATTAAAATTCATACAGGACATATTTCCATGAAAGAATGGAGTAACTATGGACTAGATAGAAGTTTAATGAGCTGGTTCCAGAACCAAGGCAATGTATGTAATGATAGTCAGCACAACTAAGAATAGACTAATGAAGGAGCACATAAAACTGATAAAATGGTATGCAGGTATAAATAGAAGAAAAAACAATTACAAATAAACGTAGTCCCAGTTATCTAGTTTATGCATACTATATGAAGGGCAGTTATTTTAATCTGAATAAAAAAAGACTTTATAAGAAGCAAATTAAACTGGCATTTTCAAATAATGAAACTAATGTTTGGCTCCTTCCACATATCAAAGAACAGTTAATTGCGAGTCTTTGCAGGTTCAAATGAGTCGAACTAATATGATATGTTCAGTTGTGTACCTTCCAGGCTTAATAATACCACTAATGTCATCAATGATATTTATCTTGGCCGTCTTTGGCTTTGATCCAGGTAGCTTAGCAATATCCTGTTAAACTCAATATTAAATAAGAAGTAATAATACATTTCCGCAGGATATAGCAGATTACTTGTAAAGGTCAAGAAACAACACATCTAAAACAATGCAAGAAAGACATTTCAATTTTGTTATAGTGCATAGTCATAAACACAAGAGACAAAGTGGTCACCGTGCTTCCTACAACTAACATATGTATTTGCAGAGCATGCAGTTTGAAGGTTAAAACAGGAGTTCGCTGTATTGCTTTGGAAGTTTGGCTTGGTTATCAAGAATAATGGGATAGATATGGTATAGAAAAACAGCCCTATATCCTTTAAATTTTATCTCCTTACGCAACCAACATACAATTTTTATATTGCATGATGAATACATATGACAAACAAAGAATCTCTTGTTTACTTGAAAGAAAAATTAGAGACTTACAGAAATCATGTTTTGTAGAGAATTCCATAGAGTTGGGAGGGGCTTGCCATGAACTACCTCGCACTCCGCTTCCACATGCATATTTGTATATTTCACCTCAACTGTAGGTAACCTCACACCAACTCTGCAATAATTTGTTAAAATTTTAACCCAGAAAATGCAGTTTGCTTGCTTGCATGCATTACATTGACATATTAATCAGTCAAAAGAAAAGAGCGCCTACTTGTCTATTCTTTTCTTAATTTTTTGCAACAACTGAAGGTTGTCATGTTCGGCATGCTTGACGAGCTTCTCAATAAACATATGACGTTCTAAAGCACCAAGCTTAGTGGCATCAACTACCTGCATCATTTTAACATCAGGTGTGTTTTGATCGTCCTCATCAAAAGACGATGACCTCGAGCTTTTGAAAGTAGAGAGTCTAGCAATTTCAGCACATTGTTGGGATTGATGATCCTCACCATTGTAGTCCAAAGAACTTAAAGAGATATTATTTCGAAAACTAGAGCTAAGATGCCCGAAAGTTGATCTCAGGCTTCTGCCAATGTCTGATAGCTCTGTTCTTAGTGACTCTTTTTCGTTGCTACCATCCAACGGAGCCATACTGGATTAGAGCTTTGAACTAGCAGGGTAGGAAGAGAATTACACACATACATATACACAAGCGTAAATCGTAATGTTTGTGTGCTTGGTGTGTGCGGCCAATCTTATCCTAATGGACAAAGGAATGACAGGTATCTAACATTCTGAAAATTTGCATATTTCAGTTAGGAATATTTAATAGACATTGTTCTAGGACATTCTGCTTGTTTGTATTTATTTTTATGAAGAGAGCGTTCGGCTAATGATTATTTAAAGTCAGAATGTTGTCATTACAGTATAACTGTACAAGTTTAACTGATAACAATGAAGCATACACCACATGTGACTAGGCAATTAAAAACACTTAGGTCATATTCGTTTATGGAATTATAATCCCTGGACTATTAAACTTATTTACTTGGATATTCTCTTGCATTTCATCCTTGTGTTATCCGATGAATTTTTTTTATAAATATTTTAGTTCATTTTTGTGGGATTATAATATGTAGTAAAATGGAAGTAGAAAGTGATCAAAACTTGCTCTAGGATTGTTTATTAGCAGAAAGTCCTTAAAAGAAGTGGTGCAAGGGTGTGTTCATGTGGGGGACAAGGTTAGGACAAAGTTCTATACTGAAGCCGGCCATCAGGCCCTTGTGATCAGGAATTGGTAAACAAATTAAGTTTGACTATTAGTCTGGAATGCCAGACTATGTATTTTAGTACTCCATCAGGAAGAGTATAAGACCAATGTGATGCACAAACATACAGAACAGTGAAGTATTTTATAGGTATTTTGTGGTTTCAGAACAACTAATACCAGGAGTCGGTGCAAGGATGGTTCGTTTTATTGTTTTTCCACACCTCTTGTAAGGCTAGATGGTGGAAGAAACAAAGAGGATACCGTGCAGATCAATGGAATATAGACTCTCTGCTACCCAGCAACTACAATCCATTAAATTAATTATAGAATAGGATGTAAAGAGACAAGGTTGGGTACATGCAGACATAAGAAATATCCATAGAAAATCTGAGCAGAATTTGGGAAGTCATCCATCTCGATCTGCACAATACATAATTGTCTTTTTCAGTAGATCCAAAATTTAAACTGAAACATGATTATTTATTTAATATTGGACATGCAAATAATGCGTTTCTTAATCAGTTGGACTTGTAGTACCTTGTAGTTTCAAACCAGAGATCATCGCTCCGCCATATTTGCAATAGTAAACCACATATAAAAGTTTTCTGCAACATTTTAATATCATAAGTACCGCGGTTGATGAAGTCATAATTAAATGATTACACAAAATAAAAGGTAAGTGAGCAACAACCTGCACCGCTTTTCCCATCTGAATAAAGCTTATGGCCTCTCACGGTTCTAGACCCGCTTCTGAGAACTTATCAAGGAGTCCTGAATTCTCTCTTGACTCCTAGTCACTTTAGCCCATTTACTGATAAAATCCATGAATGCCACCTTTAGAGCTCCCCGGTCCCCATTCAGACAAACCAAGACTTGTTAAAATGAAACTTTATTTGCTAAATTTTAGGCCTCAAACAACATAAAAAACCGACCATGGTAGTATGTCAAAAACTGAGATCCTAGGACCAAACTTAACCTCCTAAGCACAGGCTCAATCAGTTTCTTGAAGCTGCAAGTGGGCAAAAGTTACATGCTAAAATCAAAAATAAAAATTTGACCGAGACTCGTTCCTCGCATAAGAAATGTCATTTGGATCAGACAGTCATTAAGTCATACAAGTAATCTGCATTAATGCTACTTGTAATTTTATTGTTTGGAAATTATAAATTAAAAAGTGGGAGTTACTGACTTGAAATCCTGTTAGCTAACTTACGTAATGTTTTATTTACGTTCCCCCCAGTTGTTCATTTGAATGGATTTCCCCGCGTGTTTTGTCCCAGTTTGCATCAACTTCCAAATAATAATATAAATAAATATAAGAGGTCAAGGGTGCCTTTGGAATTGCGGTAGGAGGAGGAGCTGGCTTGGTAAAATTTAAAAAAAAATGCTTTTTCCTTTTGAAAATTGATGTTTTTTAGGGTAAGCAGAGCATTAGAATATTTGAAATCTGAACCTAAATTATTTTCCATATTCAAATAATAGGATTACCACGTCTAAACCAGACTTCTAATAAAATATTAAATCAGAATTCAATTTTGCAAATCATAATTTTTTTCATGAAAATAGCTCAAGAGTTTTGTAGTTTTTTCTCGAAAAATTAAATAATTATAAAAATGATTAAGTAAAATGTTTACCAACATATCTAAATTTGCAATAAACATTAAATAATATTAAATAAGTCAAAAATAGAATAATTAAATTATATTATATAGAATCACGTAAACTAAAATTATATATTACTTCTATCTATTTGTATTGTACTAATTTGTAACCATTTTCTCATTTATACTTTTACTCATTTATGATTTCAATATGGACTTTTACCTTTTTTTTGTACTAATTGATAACATACGCGCACATAAAAGTCGAATTTCTGACCTCCCCAAGGGGTCGACTTTACTTGCTTATATGTTTATTATACTAATTTTCAATATTAATATAAGAAAACATTAATTTAAAATTTATTATTATACTTTTAAAATAAATAGATTAGTATTATGTATTCAATGATAAATTAGTAGTTGTTGAAGTTTAAATGATTTAAAAAAATTTATATGAAAATTGAGTAAGTATACATTGATGTGATATAACACTTACATCTATTTATATATACAGTATACATATAACTCAAAAATAAAATATAATTTAAATAATTGGGTATTTTGAATAATCCCAAAATTCAAATAAAAAATTCCAAATTCCAAATTTTGAAATTATTTTCAAATAGCGAACTATATTTTATAAATCAGATATCAAATCCAATTATTTCAGATATATCCATTAAGTTATTGGATATTCGAACTATGGCAAATAATCAAATAAAAATCAAATATGAAATAGATACTAGAAACTAATTTAAGTTATCTAAATTTATCTAATATAAAAATCACATGCTACACTTTCTCACACAGAATCTCAAGTTTCCCTCCTTTTTTAATTTAATTTTTCCGCTAAACAGTTAGTTTATTTTAAAATCCGACTTAACTGTATTTTTCTCTATCCCAACGATCAATTTGCATATTTCGACGTGATTTAAAAAATATATATTTTACTTTCTAGTTTTCATTATGCGAGAGTTTCTATTGGAGTAAACCCTCTGAACTATACCAATTCTATTATTTTCAATTTTATATATATACATACATGTATATATAAATATATATATATATATATATATATATATATATATTTCTGAATTATGTGGGAAGATATAGGATATTATACTTTTCTAATTTATAAGTGAGGATATAGCGTGGAAAAGAAATAATGTACTCCCTCTGTCCCTCCCATTTGTTTAGGCTTTCCTTTTTGGGATTTCCCTTCCAATTGTTTACATTTCATAATTTTCCAAAAATAGTAAAGTTTTTATAATATAAAAAGTAACTACATCCACTAATTCTCTCCACTATACCCACTTTATATATATAATATTAATCGGTCCCACTACTTTACTCACTTTTTTAACTTTACTCCACTACTTTATCATTTTTCTTAAACTCCGTGCCCAACCCAAATGTAAACATTTGGGAGGGACGGAGGGAGTATATGATAATTTTTAGGTGGAAACTCAAATGTATTCTTATGTGATTTAGAATTTTCTGAATTGTTTAAGTAAATGTTGGAATAACTTGTCCTGATTTTTTTGTACTAGATTATTTATATAAAATTCCCTAGATGCTAAATAAATAAAATAGTGAGACTTGTTTTCTAATATATTTTGGTAAACATAGGATTTAAAAAATACATATAACATATTTGCTTATTTATGATATTTAGTATTATTTTAGTGATTGTTTATCAAGTCTAATTATTTAAAAGATTAATTTTCAAAATTTCATATTTTATTCATTTATAAGGATAAAATAATATTTTAAATATATTGGAAAGTTCCTACTTTCGTATTTTAAATTTTAAATATTATTTTGAGATATAATATCACAAATTCATCAATTTTATATAAAAAGTATATAATGAGATGAATATATATTTATATATATATATATTAAATTGGGGAAAAGAAGTGGATTTGGGAAATTACTTTTATACCCATTGGTTATTTTTTCTTTAACTAGGCCGCGTCTCTCTCGTCTCTCCCTCTTCTCTCCCATCCCCTGCTCGTCTTCTTATTCAGAAAAATGACAAAAATACCACTTTTTTTAGAGTCTGCGACAAGAATACCACTTTTTCAAGTATATGACCAAAAATATCACTCTAATACGCATTTCTAAGTTGGGTATCACTAATACGCATTTAACAAACGAGAAATTTGTGTAAAAAAAGTTTTAAAAAAATAAAAAATATATATAAAGGAGATACACATTTTGGAAATGCGTATCACCCTTTGACTTTTGGTGATACGCATTTCAGAAATGCGTGTCTTTTGTTTTGTTTTTTTTTTTTTTTTTTTTTTCTTTTTTTACCTAATACCCATTTCTCAAATGCGTATTAGAGTTACCCATTTTACAAATGCGTATTAGATGAGTATTTTTGGCCATATACTTGAAAAAGTGGTATTCTTGTTACAATTTTTTTAAAAAAAGGTATTTTTGGCCATTGCCCTCTTATTCACTGATTCATGATGGTTTTGCTTGATTCCGAGTGGAATCAACTAGATTTTGATTCCTCAATCAGGTGAATCCCGACTTTGGTTTTCGATGATTAAAAACCGATTTTCTTGATGAATCTTAGTTACCAATAGTTAATTAAACTTCAATTGATGAAAATCCGAGTTGGAAACCCAATTTTGGGCACCACCAGATTTTTGCCGCCACTGGTGATGAACTGTGGTAAATCGGTGATGGGCGATGATGATATTGAGCCCTATGATCAAAATAAACTTGTTCCTATACTTGCATGTCAATAATTTTTTGTATTTCTAAAATTAAGTTTTGTTAGTTTATAATTTTGATTACGAAATTGAGTTATATTATGTGTGTTGAGATGATAATATAGTTTTGATGTTGATATTGACATTGTTAGTTTGGGGTTTTGTTTCGGAAAAAATCAGATTTTATTTCTTGTTCGGGGTTGGCTCTCTTAGTTCGAATTTGTCATTGTATTGCTAAGTAAATGTTTGATTATTAATAATATGGACTTAGCTAAGTTGCATGATAAGTTTTAGTTTGTTTTAAATGAATTTGGTTGATATAGCTTAATTTTTTTGTGGTAAGGATGATGAGATTGTGATATATGCTATGTGACAATACGCTAGTATGATTTTGGTGTTGAAAAGTTTGATTTTGATTAAGGAATTATATTCGAGAAATTTAAGTTTTGAATATTAAGTTTAATTCAGTTTGATTTGATAATTCATTGCTTTGTTAAATAATAGATAATGATTATGTAGAGTAGTTTGATTTGTATGCTAGGTTTAAAGATTGTTTAAGATGAAATAGTTGTTGATGAGTTTGATTAGAAGAATGTATTGTAGTGGGTTTTTGAGAAATGGATTCGTAGTATATATACGAATAGGTCATGCCGAAATTTTGTTAGAAATTTTAGAGTAGAAAGGGTATAATGTGTCGATACTATATGATAGTGAAGTGTTATATGTTTAAGTTCATGATGATGTGAAAATAAGTGATGAACGTTTTAATGTGTTAAATGCGAGTCATAGTAGGATGATTTTGTTGATATATATATAAGTAAATACATTACTTGACATGCTAAGTGACTTACGTGCTATGTGCAATTATATTTTAAATTAATAAAGTATTTAATTACTTATTTACTTTTGTATAATTACTTTATACCTTTATATTGTTATTTAGTTATTTATTAATTATTTATCACAAATGGGTAGAAGTCGAAAAGATTATTGACGACTAGTATTGATATATATATATAGGTACGCATAAGAAGTTCAGACGCGGAGAAGTAAAATGATAGCCGTTCAGTTTCGAAATTCAGGCAAGTGTATACACTCACTTGTCTAACTATTTCCTTATACTTGAAATACGAATTCCTTAATCCTTATCTTGATATTGAAACAATTTTCTTAAATACTCATTACATGATAACACCCTTGACTTATCTCAATCCTTATATTGACAACATTATCCCTCACCTAAATCGTAGCGCATTGTTTCCTTAAACATAATTTATGTTCTTAATTCTTTAAACACTTATCATTAAATACTTTGAGTTGAACTTTGATTCATTTAGATAGTAAGCCTTGATTAAGAGTTTGACTTTTGCTTTCATGCATAATCAGGATTTAACTTACATCAGTTGATTAGTCATTACCCTTTTGCTTTAGAAACTTTAATGACCGAGACGTCGGTCTTTTAATTTATTAATTTATTATTTATTTAGTGCCTAGGAGATCCCGTACAGTTCAGAATCATATTTGATATGTGGTTCGGAGCTCTATCATGGAATGATCACCCAACTTTACTCGTAACGTTGAGTTTAGTTTCC
Organism: Apium graveolens; assembly: GCF_009905375.1. Taxonomy (NCBI): domain Eukaryota; kingdom Viridiplantae; phylum Streptophyta; class Magnoliopsida; order Apiales; family Apiaceae; genus Apium; species Apium graveolens. Next base: position 149,319,204 of record NC_133652.1, read on the forward strand.
ATAATTTTTTATTGATTCATATTCTTGCTTATTCAGTAATGACACTGCTTTGGTACCTTGACTTTACTTCATATTACCATATTTATTGTTTAATCCTTTACATCATATGTACATTTGATGGACTTTATGCTTAATTATTTTATTTAACATTTCAGCAAAATCTGAATATGGTGAGACTTATTCAAACCGCTAGTAAGCAGACCGGTGGTTCAGGAGATGACTATAGGCAGCAGTTTGCGCATGTAGTGACCAAGGGTAAAATTGGGAAGGAATCATAAGTAAAGTGAACTTTTGGGTTGTAATAATTAGCTCAGACTTTGATTAATGATGTAATATCTTTAAAACTTGTAGTTGCGTTGTTTTATACTCAAACTTGTGGCATTCATGATGTGGGAACGATGTTAAGATATCATTGATGAAGGTTGTTTTATTTAGTATGCCATGCTTAGCTTATGCTCTAAATAAGCTATATTATTAAATACCATAGTAGTAGTATGGGTCCATGACAGTTTTGGTAACAGAGCTACAAGTTTGAGTCCCTGAATAACGCATATGATTAATCGGAAGATAAGATTATAATTGGGGATGGTTAAGGGTAGCACTTTTAAGAACCCAAGATAGGAGTGAGATTGTATTTAGGCTGTAAGTTAATTCTTTTGCATGTCATGTGTGTATGTGTATATATATATATATATATATCAGGCTAAGGAGCAGCCCAGACTAGCATTACCTTTATTATCTTCTTCCGCACGTCCAAATTCAGTTCCTTATTCAGTGTATACTGAGATGCTTAAGATGTGTGATGAGCTCCAGGCATAGAACAACTAGCTGAAGAGGCTAGTAGATTCCAATTACAAGGATGCCAGGGATTCACCGTTGAACCAGGACCCGTCCATTATTGCTAGACTCGAGGCCTTAATTAGGACAGCTAACGAGCGCCTTCGGACCATGGTTCCTTACCGTGATGTGGAGAGCCAGCTTGTGGTCCAGATGATAGCAGATGAGTTACAGAGGATTATGACCCAGCTTCGAGTCGAGGATAGTTATTATTAGATGATTGTTTAGTATTTGATGAGATGATGTACCCTGTTGGATTAGACTTATTTACTTTACTTACTATTATTCGTATTGTTATATTTGGATTATGGTTGGATTATGGCGAATCATATTTAATCTTTCATTTCATTACATCATTTTGTCATACTTGTGATGCCATGCCATAACTGTCATACTTGTCATACTTGGGATCCTGACTTAAGCATGAATCAACTATTGACATTACTACACCAGCAATCAGTTACCTTAGCTCAACAATAACAACTACTTCAGAAACAACTCAATCCCCCTCAAGCCCCAGTGGTAACTTTCAAGTCCTTCTAGCATGTCAACCCGCATGAGTATTATGGTAATAAAGAGCCTGTTAAAGCAAATGCGTGGTTAATAGAAATGGAAAAAGCTTTTATGTTGGTCAATCTCGGAGACAATCAGAAGGTGGAATACGCCTTCTATTTTCTAAAAAGTAAGTCGAACTACCGGTGGGAGCTGGTTAAGACTTTGGAACCTGCAGGAGTTATAGCGTGGAATAGGTTCAAGAAAATATTTCTGGAGAAGTATTTTTCCAAGGTATTTGCAATCCCAAGTTGAGATGAAGTTCCTTGAGCTGAAATAGAGTGGTATGATGGTTACAGAATATGAGAAGAAGTTCTCATAATTGGCTAGATTTGTTGGAGAATATGCTAATATAGATGAAAAGTGAGCCAAAAGGTTTTAACAAGTTTTAAGTCCATGGTTAAGGAGCAATGTAGGAGCTTTTGAATTAAGAATTTATGCGGAAGTAGTCCAGAATACTATGGTGATTGAAGGACAGAGTGAGCAGAATCCGATAGAGAAGAATGAAAGAAAGAGAAAGTTTGGTTGAGAAGAAGAAGGATGAAGTCGTGGACATCATGAGTCAAGGCATATCCAGAAGGCCTATCCATAAGGATATTTATTGAGCATGAGCCAAACCCACAAGAAGCTTCATCTCCAATTGGTGATGCAACTGAAAAGAGCTCAGTCCCAAAAGAACCTACACCTCAAAGTGGTGTAGCAGACATGGTAAATTCTGATCCTCTTGCAAGCAAATCTATACAAGCATGGCATGACACTTCCATTGCAAAGCTCACATATGAGGTCTCCAAGGTTAAAGCATCCTGCAAATCCATTAAATCTCATTCTGCAAAAAAAAGCTGGTGTGTATTTGATTCAAGCACAGGAGGATGATACTGATGATGAGGAGATGGGTACACAAGAACCTAAATCTTAAAGTGATCTAGTAACTCCAACATCTCCAGCCACACAAGAACCACTACCTCAAAGTGGTAGTGTATGCTTAACTCGTGGTGTTGTTTTTTTGGCTTTGGATGAGGAAGGAAGAGTGCATCCCACACCTACATAACCTGAATTTCTTTCTGATCCTCCATTAGATGAACTGCCTTACAAGATGCTGATCCTTCTAATACACAAGGTATAGATACTAACTCTTCTTTATCAGCATTTAATTTAAATACTAATAGTGCCTTGACATCATTTATTGTTAATTTAAATCTTGATGGTATGATCATGTCTAGTCCTCCAAAAGAGGGTATCCCTATTCATGTGACCACATACATCTCTTCTCAGCCACCTCTTATTTCTGTAGGACAAAATTTTCTGAACCTTTCATGTGAGATTAAAGGAAAAGATCTAGAGAAAAATAGAAATAAAGATAGGCATGATTCTTACTTGGCAAAAGGAGAGGTAGATGAGAGTAATGATTTAGCATATCCTTGTGAGGAAACTTTAACTCTTAAAAGTCATGAGATGAGTGTAGTGAGAAGTAATGAGATTACTTTAAAAAAATATAGAGATCTAAGTGGTTCATTTATTTCACTTGCAGGTGCTCGAAGTATAAAAAAACAGTTGTTGATCTACGTCATGTAGTCCCTCAGCCAAATTCTGATGCATCAAGTGCTGATATTTTCCCTGCAGGTCTAAGTACTGATACTTTCCTGCAGTCTACTCCTGTTTCTCATTCACACACATCTGCAGTTCCTGTTATCGTTGTTGCTAAAGTTACAGAACATTCCATTCCTTCATCACCACAACATTCAACTGGGACTGAAATTTTAGAGCTAAATCCTGATACTACCATGGCCACTATCCATGAAGATGTTGAATTGAACTTAAATGATGATGCCATGGAAGTTTCTGAGGCTGTTGGTTCTCACACTGCTCCTTTGACAAATTTAAAATTTTATGTTGAAGATAAAGTAGCTCAGAAGTTAAAGGAATCAATAACTAATTGTAGCGACTGAGAATTTCGCGACGTGATTAAGTGAATAAAGAATAATTTTGTGTTGTAATTATAAATTATGTGATTAAATAAAGGGTTAAATGATTTTGCTGGTTAATTTTCTTTCTTGTATATTAGTAATTGGGAACGTATAATGACCCATTCCAGTTTGATGAGTCAGCTTAGGGGATAACCTGTGTCATCGGGTCGTCAGGTTGAACGGAACTCATCTTAAAAAGAGATTAAGATATTTAAATTTGAACTATGTGTTATTGTATGAAATATGAATGTTTAAGTGAGTATTATATTCTAGTTTGATGTGTCAGATGGTATAAAGAGAAAGATTGAGAAGCGTAGTTGAAAACGCTCAACATCGGGCCGTCAGAGAGGACGCGACCCGTTACGCGAAAAGTGAATATTAATTAAAAAGGGGAATTTTTATGATAAAATGTGTTTCAATATGAGTCATGAAATGTGAATACATGCTATTTCTTGGGAATGTGTTTGATTATGTGCTTTGGTTATTTTTAAATAATTTTAAGGGATTTATTTGATTTAAAATAAGATTTATTGAATGCTTATATATTTTTATAAAATTATCCGAGTATGGTTTAGGTGTGGAATTTGTTTTGTTATCTTCGAAATAGTCCTATAGACTTTAAAATAAAATAATAGATGAGATTATTTTGTGATTGTAGTATTTTAAAATGATTTTATGGAGTTAAAATGCTATTTTCAGCATAATCTTGTAAAATCCGTATTAAATAAACCGTTCGCTCGAAAATTATTTTAAAAATATGGCTGAAAAGATAATTTTGAGATCTATGCTCTAAAATTATTATTTATTTTATTCCCATCTTTTCTGAGAGAGTTATTCATTATTTAAATTCATTTTTAAGCTTAGAAATAAAAAGAAAAGAGAATAGAAGAAAGAAACTTTGCTAATTACTAAAATACCCCTGCCCTTATTATATAATTCCACCCCCTTTCTTTTTCTTCTTCACCCGTGCACTCTCTTCTCTCTCTCTTTTGTTTTCTCTCATCTCTCTCTTCTCTCTCTCTTCTCTCTCTCTCTCTCTCTCTCTCTCTCTCTCTCTCTCTCTCTCTCTCTCTCTCTCTCTCTCTCTCTCTCTCTCTCTCTCGGTACAACCCTCTTCTTCCATTAATCTCTATGGATTCTTCCATAAAACTTCATTTCTAATCAATATATGAGCTTTAAATCTTGTGCATGTGTGTGTAGGTGCTTGCATACGTGTATATGTGTGTGGTTGTTAGATATATTTGATAATGTCATGGCTAATATAATTTATGTTTAGATTTCAGATCTTACTTAACAGGACAAACCAGTACTTAACTGGTGATCAGTACTTATACTAGAAGTCAGGAGTTAAGGATATCAGTACTTAAATTATCAGGAGATAATCATCAGAAGTTAGATATCAGAACTTAAGTGCTGAAGGACGATCAGATAAGGAAAGTAGCTGATTAAAGGAAAGAAGATCGAGATAAACATAAGAAGAGATATGCATGAAGAAGGAGTTTCGTGAAGAATGGAATACTTGGAAGAAAAGATATCTGATTGATATATTTTAGGAAGCAGAATTATATTGCATATCAATTAGCGATTATCTTGTAACTGTGTAGTATATAAACACAGACATAGGGTTTACACTATAAGTGTTATCATATTCAAGAAGATTATTTATTGTAACCCTAGCAGCTCTCGTGATATTTGTTCATCACTAAGAGGTAACAGTTCCATACTGTAACAGAGTTTATTGTTTCAATAAAGTTTGTTTTCTGTTACTTAATATATTAAAGTTTGATTTGATTGTATTATACACTGTATTCACCCCCTCTACAGTGTGTGTGACCTAACAAGTGGTATCAGAGCTAATCTGTTAACACACATACAGTTAAAGATCCAAACACAATCATGTCTGACACAGAAACTCCAACTAAGCCTACCAAAACTGAAGAACCTCCAAAGACACAAATTCAAAGTCGGTATGAGACTATCAGAGTTCCCATACTGAGACCATCTGAATATCCCATATGGAAGGTAAGGATGACCATGTTCCTGGAAGCAAAAGATCCAGAATACCTTGATAGAATCAAGGAAGGGCCTCACAAACCAACCAAGCTCGCAGTTGCAGTTGCAGGTGAAGTAGCAAAGACCATACCAAAGGAGAAGAGTGATTATACTGCTGAAGATATAGCATCAATTGCTAAGGATGCTAAGGTACAACACTTACTGTATAGTGCCATTGATAATGTAATGTCAATCAGGGTAATCAACTGCAAGACTGCTAAGAAGATATGGGATGCTCTGGAAACAAGGTGTCAGGGAACTGGCACAATTAAGAAGAACAGGAAGACAATACTCACTCAAGAGTATGAACATTTTGACTCAAAGACTAATGAGTCATTGAATGATTTATATGATAGATTTGTCAAACTTTTAAATGATTTGTCATTGGTTGATAAAGAGTATGATCTTGAAGATTCAAACCTTAAATTCCTGTTAGCTCTTCCTGAATGCTGGGATTTGAAGGCAACGACAATAAGAGACAACTACAATCTTGATGAAACAACTCTTGATGAAATCTATGGAATGCTCAAGACTCATGAACTTGAGATGGAACAAAGAAGCAAGAGGAAAGGAGGAAAGTCAAGGACAATTGCTCTTAAGGCTGAAGAAGAATCCCCCAAAGCAGCTTCCTCAAGGAAAGACAAGGGTAAAGCTCTTTTCATAAAGTCTGAAACTGAGTCATCAAGTTCTGAAAGTAATGATGACTTAGATTCTGAAAGCTTGCCTGAGACTGATGCTGATGAGGAGATGATGAAGCTGTGTGCTCTTATGGTGAAAGGAATCACAAAGATTGCATACAGGAAGTTCAGGAAGGGAAAGAAGTTTTCCAGGAAAGGCATAAGTTCTGATAAGAAGAATTTCAGAAGATCTGAAGGCAGAGGAGGAAAGTCTGACAGAGGAGATTATACCAATGTTAAATGCTATAACTATGGTGAGAAAGGCCACATATCTCCTGATTGCAAGAAGGCAAAGGGTGACAAAGGCAAGGCTCTTGTCACAAAGCAGAAAAGCTGGACAGACACCTCAGACTCTGAAAGTGAGGAGAACTATGCATTGATGGCAAATGCTGATAAAGAAAGTGCTGAGAGCAGTTCTGAAGCTGCTGAAACAAAGGTACCTCAAACTACTTATGCTTTTCATACTGATGATATTAATGAGTTGAGAAGATATCTTAAAACCATGTTTGTTAGTTATAGAGATCAAACTTTAACATGTGAAAGATTAACTTCTGAAAATCTTGCTTTTAAGAAAAGAAATGATTTCTTAGAAAAATAGTTAGTCATGTTCCATCAAACTCAGAAGGATAGAGATGATACTTTTTATGTTAGGGATGAAGTGCTAAAAATGAATGAATCTCTAAAAACTGAGTTAGAAAAGGAAAGAGAGATTATCAGGACTTGGACTAACTCTGGCAAAACAACTCAAAATTTGCTAAGTAGTGGAAACTAGAAAGAGGGCTTAGGTTATGGAGAAGATAAGAATGATAAAGGAACTGAAGAAATTAAGCCTGTTGTTAAGCAAAAGCCAAAGTTAAAACCTGTTAAGTTTGTAACTGTAAAGTCTGAAAATGAGAAATCAAAAGTTAAAGAGGAATTAACTTCTGACAAACTAAAACAGGAAAAGACAGCTGAAGTGAACATAGGCTTAATGGCAAAGAAGCAGCTTAAACATAAGCTGAAAGATGTTAAGAATGCAAACAAGGTAAAATCACCTAGAAAAAATAGGAATGGAAATGAAGGTGTGAATAAAAGCAATGATTATAAACCTGTTCCTGATGCTCCTAGGAAAACATGTTATAACTGTGGAAGTTCTAACCATCTGGCTTCTTTTTGCAGGAAGAATAAAAATATTAACTCCTTACCTTCCAAATTAGGAGTTAAGAGTCAGTCTGTTAGATACAAACCACAGAATCCTTGTTTTCATTGTGGTAGTTTATGGCATTCCATTTATACTTGTAAGGAATATCATAGTTTGTACTATGATTATTATCAAATAAAACCTTCTTTGAAGAAAGTTTCCATTGTTCCTTCTAGTGTCAATTCTGATCCAAAGTCTGATAGTGTAAGTTCTGATAAGAAAAATGTTAACATAAACTCTGATGCTAAATCCGCTGCAAATGTTAACAAACTTAATAAGGCCAAAGGATCCAAGCAAGTCTGGGTCCTTAAAACTAATAATTAGTGGTCTTTGTGATTGCAGGGCAACAGGAAAAATATTCTAGTTCTGGACAGTGGATGTTCAGGACTTATGACTGGAAATAAGGCCCTGCTATTAGACTTTGTGTAGAAAGCTGGCCCAAGTGTTTCTTATGGAGATGGCAACATTGGAAAAACATTGGGATATGGCAATATCAATCTTGGAAATGTCATAATTAAAGAAGTAGCTCTGGTCTCAGGATTTAAACACAATCTACTGAGTATAAGTAAGAACACTGTGAAATTGTGAGTAAATCTAAAGGCAAAGTTGTTCTGAAAGGATACTGGCGTGGTAACATTTATGAAGCTAAGCTTTCAACAAGTACTGATGGTTCTGCAATCTGTCTGATGAGTAGAGCATCAATTGAAGAAAGCTGGAATTGGCACAAGAAACTCTCTCATTTAAATTTCAACAATATAAATGAACTGGTCAAGAAAAATCTTGTGAGAGGACTGCCAAAGTCAGTATTTGCTCCTGATGGCCTTTGTGATTCCTGTCAAAAGGCCAAACAAAGAAAATCTTCATTCAAGAGCAAGACTGAATCATCAATTCTTGAGCCTTATCATCTACTACATGTTGATCTATTTGGTCCAGTAAATGTCATGTCTATTGCAAAGAAGAAGTATGCGTTGGTCATAGTGGATGAGTTCACCAGATACACATGGGTGTATTTCTTGCACACAAAAAGTGAAACTGCATCTATCTTGATTGATCATGTCAAACATTTGGATAAAATGGTCAAAGATTCTGTGAAAATTTTAAGGAGTGATAATGGCCCTGAGTTCAAGAATTTGATAATGGAAGAGTTCTATAAAAACCATGGAATAAAGCAGGAATTTTCTGCTCCTGGAACTCCACAGCAAAATGGAGTTGTTGAAAGGAAGAATAGAACTCTCATTGAAGCTGCACGTACAATGCTTGAAGAAGCAAAGCTTCCAACCTATTTCCGGGCTGAAGCTGTGCAGACTGCTTATTTTACTCAAAATGCAACACTTATTAACAAGCATGGAAAAACACCATATGAGATGGTGAAGAAAAAGAAGCCAAATCTGAAATATTTTCATGTATTTGGATGCAAGTGTTTTGTTCTCAAGACTCATCCTGAACAGCTATCCAAGTTTGATTTAAAAGCTGATGAAGGAATCTTTGTTGGATATCCACTTTCCACAAAAGCCTTCAGAGTCTATAATTTGAGAACAAAAGTGGTCATGGAATCTATCAATGTCTCTTTTGATGACAAGAAGATTACTGGTCTTGAAGATTTCATTGACCATGATCAGCTGAGATTTGAAAATGAAGACTCAAATTCTGATACTGAAAATCCTGACAGTCTAAGTCCTGATACTGTAAATTCTGATGGATTAAACTCTGATGTTATTGAAACTGTGGTGTCTACGTCAAAGGAAGATGCTCCTATGCAGAAGGAGCATATTCAAGATCTTACCACATCTCAAGAAACATCAGAACATACATCTGGCTCTTTAAGTTCTGATTCGTCAAGTTTTGATAAGCCAAGTTCTGATAGTGCTGAAAATCTAAATACTGAAGAATCCAACTCAGAGAGCATAGTTTCAGGGGGAGCATCAGAAAATGAAAATGAAGACAGCATGGATCATGGGGGAACATCCAGTTATAGAGAAAACCTTCCATCTGCAAGGAAGTGGACAAAATCACATACACCTGATTTGATAATTGGAAATCCTGATGCAGGTGTCAGAACTAGAACAGGTACTTCAAATGAATGTCTCTACAATTCTTTTCTCTCTCAGACTGAGCCAAAGAAAGTGGAAGAAGCTCTTCAAGATGCTGATTGGGTGCAAGCAATGCAGGAAGAGTTAAATGAATTTGAAAGAAACAAAGTCTGGACCCTAGTGCCAAGACCAAAGAATAGATCTGTTGTTGGTACAAAGTGGGTATTCAGAAACAAAACTGATAGTGATGGCATAATTACAAGGAATAAGGCAAGGCTGGTTGCAAAAGGATATTCTCAACAGGAGGGAATTGATTATGATGAAACATTTGCACCAGTTGCTAGGTTAGAAGCCATAAGGATATTTTTGGCTTATGCTGCTCACAAAAAGTTTACTGTCTTTCAAATGGATGTGAAAAGTGCTTTTCTCAATGAAGAATTGGAGGAGGAGGTATATGTTGAACACCTCCAGGCTTTGTAGATTCCAAACATCCAGATTATGTCTACAGGCTTGATAAAGCACTTTATGGACTTAAGCAAGCTCCTAGAGCATGATATGAGACTTTAGCTCAGTTTCTTCTGGAAAGTGGATTCAATAGAGGAACAATAGACAAAACACTGTTCTACCTCAACCATGGAAAGGACTTACTTCTGGTCCAGATTTATGTTGATGATATCATTTTTGGGTCTACAAATGACAAACTTTGCAAGAAGTTTGCCAAACTAATGCAGTCAAGATATCAGATGAGTATGATGGGGGAACTTAGCTATTTTCTGGGCCTTCAAGTCAAGCAGAATGAAGAAGGCACTTTTATTTGTCAAACCAAGTACACCAGAAACTTGCTGAAGAAATTTGGAATGCAAGATTATTCAAGTGCATCCACTCCCATAGCCACTGCAACAAAACTGGATAAGGATACTGGTAAATCAGTAGATATTACTGACTACAGAGGTATGATTGGCTCTCTACTCTATCTAACTGCTAGTAGGCCTGATATCATGTATGCTACCTATCTTTGTGCAAGATTTCAAGCAGATCCAAGAGAACCTCACTTAACAGCTGTGAAAAGAATCTTTAAGTATCTTAAAGGAACAGCTGATCTGGGATTGTGGTATCCTAGAGAATCAGATTTTAAACTAATAGGTTACTCAGATGCAGATTTTGCAGGTTGTAAAATTGACAGGAAAAGCACAAGTGGAAGCTGCCAATTCCTTGGAGGCAGATTGGTTTCTTGGTTCAGCAAGAAACAAAAGTCAATTTCCACATCAACTGCTGAAGCAGAGTATATTGCTGCAGGAAGCTGTTGTGCATAGATTCTTTGGATGAAGAATCAGTTACTGGATTATGGGTTAACATATTTCAAAATCCCTATTTACTGTGATAATCAAAGTGCTATTGCTATGACAGGTAATCCAGTTCAACACTCTATGACAAAGCACATCAGCATCAGGTACCACTTCATAAGGGAACATGTGGATGAAGGTACAGTGGAATTGCACTTTGTTCCAACAGATCAACAACTAGCAGATATCTTCACAAAACCACTGTGTGAAGCCACTTTTACAAGATTGGTAAATGAACTTGGAATGATTTCAGGTTCTTTCTCTAAATCTGCTTAGTCTTGTTCTGTATTATCAGACTTTATGATCAGTATTTACAGAATTTAATCTCTTTGTGTATTCTGTGATTAATTGACAAATGTTTTTAAGTACTGACTGCTGTCTGATATATGTTTCTAAACTCTGATAAGTGATATGTCTGTCTAAGTAACCATTCAATCCTATGAGGATAACTGTGCTAGATACTGACTTACTAGTCTTCAATAAACAAATGATCCCATGTAAGAAGTAATTATTTCAGTGGAAATCTTATGACATTAGCAAATTCTGATAATTGAGCTTAGTTGAGTTTACTTTGTTTATCTTATTACTAAGTCACAAATTAGAATAATGCTACTCATCTGTTAAGTTCTGATACTAGTAAAACTGCTGAATGTACTAAGTGCTGATAAACCTCACTTATAAAAAGAAAAATCAAAAGGTTCAAAGAATAAAATCAGGTACTCCTTTGAGATCTAGAGTAAAAATGTGGAAGGGAAGACCCAAGTGCATTGCTGGTATTAAGTAAATATGCATTAGAAAAGCAAAATATTTTCTTGGTGACTTTTCACACTCTATGATTACTGGAGAAATACTCTGATAATAGCATAAATTCTGATAAGCAGTCGTGACTCACTTACACTGAGGAGCCACTGTAAAATAGAATTTAAAAAGATGCATAAAATTAGCACAAAACAGTTGAGGTGGACTCAAGCATGAACTCATTCATCAGTAGGTTTCAGGATAATGACAGCTCTTTAGCAAAATTTTAGTTATGCCTTATTTCTAAGATATACTGAAGTGAATCAGACTTTACTCTTTGTCTGTTATTTAGCTTGATGCACACACTAATCACTCCATTTGAATGATGAAAATTACTGTGATGGTCTATGTTGTTTTAGATAAACAGTCATTGTGTCATTTTGCACTAACTCTGAGGCCAAGTTCTGGTTGCATATTCTGATGATTGTATGAGGATTTACTTAGATAGGCATTTCTTTTTCGAGTTAAGAAATTATGTTCTGATGACTGTTAAGTTCTGAAATAAGTCTAAGTTCTGATATTACAGTCTAAATTCTTTACTTGACTTATCTGTGGATAAAATTTGATAACAGTCTTGGTACAAACTAGAACATGTGAAGTGGAAGATTAATAGTCACTATGGTTAGGATTCATGGTACTCGTACTTAAACAGTCAACTTTTACTTGTGTCTTGTGCCAATTCAACCATGTTTTCTCTTTCCAATGAATGTTATTCTTTTTCCAAGTCTGGGGAAACGAGGTAGAATTAATTCTACCTGTCAGCATTAAATACTTTTACGTCTCCTGGCATTCTCTTGCCTATATAAGCAGCCACTTCACATCAGCCTTCCCATCACACTCTTTCTCACAAACTTACCTTCATACTTTTTCTTTCAAAAACACAATGGTCAGATACAACATGTTTTTGAACTACCAAAACTTCAATATGGAGCTAAGTTGTGCCGACTGGCAGCAGGAATGGCACGTCACGACCATTCCTGAGGAGATATGGGACTCCGTCCCACAGGAGGTACTGACTCAACTCCTGTTCTTCTCTATGGACTACCATCGCCATCTAGAGCGATTGGAGGAGGAAAGGCTGGAAGCTCTCCGCCAGCAAGAGCGAATCATCCGACTCGCCATTCTGTTTGTCGAGAGTAGGAAGAAGAAGAAATGATTTAATCTTGTCTTCATCCTATTTTTCTTCATCATCAGCTTTGTCAGGCTTCTTAGCTAGGACTAAAGCTGTTGATGTTAGGTTTAGTAGCTTAGGGAAATCTTGTATAAGTACTGATGTAATTTCCATTTCATGAATGTATTCTCTTGATATATTAATGAAATCTGTCTTTATTTCAAGATTTTGTCTCTAAGTTATTTTGTAATGCATTGATAAATCCTGATTGATATTCTGATGACCATATAAATTCTGTTTTAATTTAAGTTCTGACTTTCCTTTATCAGTACTTACTCATATGATTTATCTTGGTCATTTTCACTTGATTTCTTTTCAGAATATTAATGATGCAGGGAAAAATAATTAAATCAGTGGGAACGGTTTCAATTTTGAATTAAAACGGTTTCACCTTGATTAATGGAATATCTGGGTAAATGGAACGGTTTTTCCTTGAAAACAGGCAAGTGGGCAAGTAATGATTACTATTTTCTCGCGCCCAGTAACTATCTGTTATTACTGCATGTCTGACAGGTGTCCAACGGTAACATTTTTTTTAGAGTATAAGTACGACAGAGAAAGGATTTCTTTAATCTTTTATTTCCTTCTTACATTTTCTCTCTACTTGCTTTTACTCTCTCTTTCTCTCACGTTGGTTTTTCATACAGACATTTTATCAAACACCTAACTGGCACTTTTAAATCTCAATTTTTCACATGGCACCTAAGGATTTCATCATTGATGGAGCTAAGTTTGTTCCAAACAACTATGCTGCAATTCTTGATCATGCTGAAGTTCCATCTGAATTGCATTTTGTGCAAGATCTTCTTGCACACAGTGTGATTGGGTATGCACTGACCCAACCTTCAGTCTTTTCGAGCCAACAAGTTCTGACGTTTTGGCGGACTGGGCACTTTGATGATGGTGGTAAACATGGCACTCCCAATATTGTTTTCGAAGTGGGTGATTCATCTTATGCAGTCACTCCTGGTACAATACTCAAAGCTCTATATCTCCCAGAAGATTGTACCTTTTCAATTCCAGAAGAATCAGCTCTTCAGGAGTTAATGGCAAATTTGGGGTATGAAAGGAGTTTGGCAAAACTTGGCCAGTTGAAACGGGCTCATATCAGAAGAGAATGGAGCTTCTTCTTCGACTGCATCACCAAAGCTTTTGGGAACAAATGTTCGAATTTTGATGCTATCCCAATTCTGAGTCAGCTCATCGGGTATGCTATTATCAATCGAACTTATTTTGATTTTGCAACTGGTATAATTGGTTTTATTGGGGGTAGGATGACAGAGGATAGGAATGTTGTCTATTTTTCTAGATTCTGTCAACTTATTTATACTTTTTGTACTGATGAACCTCAATTAGTCAGTTCCTCAACCCCACCTTTTAAAGTTGCAAAATAATACTTTAATGACCTGGTAAATGCTGACACTAAGAAATCAGTGGTTAGACCATTACAGATTCCTCAGTCTGTAAAACAGATCCTAGTAAATGCTGATCCTGGTACTTATAGATCTATTTACTCTGATGTCCAACCAACAATAAACACCCAAAAACCATCATCCTTAGCACCTACCACTCATTCTACTCAACCTACCCTCAGGACATATCTCAAATCCTATCTCTCCACTTCACAGACTGATCAACCCTCAGCCTCAGCACCTACTGTGAAGCCTTCATCCTCCAAGCCAAAGAGGACAAAGACTGTTCCTCAAACACCTCAAAAGAGAATGAGGATTGCCTTGAGAGATGAATCTGATACTGAGGAACAGGTTCCTTCTTCAGAACCTGTTGTAGGTGAAGCTGAGAAAACGACTTCTCAGAAGGATTCTGGAATTGGGGGATCTAGGCTTCTCAAAAGGCTTAGAAGAATGACAGTCCCTGAAACTCCCAAGGAATCCAAATCAACAAAGAGATACCAGAAATAGAGGGTAAAAAGGCCAGTTTCAGATGATGAAGAGGAAGCAGCTAAGGAAGGGGATCAGGAATGTCTGATCTCACAAGACAAGGAATTTGCTCCAGTCACTTCTTCTCCATCAACTCCATCTAAGGAAGCTGCTACTGAAAAGGCCAACACACCATCTGTATCTCCTGTTCAAAAGTCTGTCTCTCCTGTTGATCCAGGCCTAAGTGCTGAAATTGATATTCAGAACCTGGTTGTGCCTGAAATACATTTCTTAGAAGCTCCAACAGCAACTAATCCTTCTATAACACCTGTTCCTGATGCTGTTCAAACTCCAGAGTTATCAACACAATCTTTTCTGAATCATGATGATGATGATCAGACTTTAGGTGGGCATCAGGATTTGGCTGTTGATCAGAACTTAGAACAAGATCAGCAATTAGAGGATGCTGAAGCCTCTATTGCTACTCACACTGTTGTCTTATCAGAAGATACTGATTCTTTAAGTTCTGATGCTGCAAATGCTGGAGATACTGGTGATGCTGCTCTAACTGCAGATGCTGATACAACAGGTCCTTCAGGACATGCTCCTCAACAGACTATTCTAAAGTCTGAACTGGTTAAGAAGTTTGTTACCGGAGAAGCACCAGTATCTTGGAGTGAAACTCCTGCAGGTCAGGAGTGGACTAAGGAATGGAACTCAGTTTCATGTGTTCCAACTGAAAAGCATCTTGCTGAGCACTTGACTAAAGCTGATGAAATGTTAAATTCTGATGATTTCAAAACCCAGCTTAGAGTCACTGCATTGAGTACTAAACATCTACAAGGTCTTCATTCAACTACTCATGCAGAGCTACACAAGATTCAGGAGAACTTTATCAAACAGGAACAAGTTTGGAAAATTGATAAGAAAAAGTTCTTCCAACCTACCATTGACAGGATTGCTTATATTGAGAAGACTCAAGATCATCAACAAGCTCAGATTGATGAAATTCTGAAAAATCAAGCTTCTCAGCAATCACAACTAACTGAAATCCAATCCTCAGTGGAATTGCTTATCTCTCTTCTACTACCTACTGATGCCAAAAAGGGGGAGAAAGTAATTAAGTCCAAATGCAAGACTGACAAGACACTGACAGGAAAGGATAATGAAAAAGATGATCAAGGAAACTCTGGAATGGGTAGAGGTCATAGTCAAGGTAGAGGATTCACATCAAGACAAGCTAGTCACAGGACAAGTTCTGATACTGGGAAGAGAATAAGTTCTGCTACTGGTAAATGGATAAGTTCTGATGAACTATTAGATCTTGATGAGGAAATGTCAAGACAGTTATTTCTTCAGGAAAATCCTGGAATGGACTTGGAGAGTTTAATGAAAGAAGAAGCCAGGCTTAAATCAGAGAAAGTCACATCTAAATCTGAAGCTTCTAGTAAAAAGCCACTTCCAAAACTCAAAGGCATTGTGATCAAAGAAAGGACACTTACTGAAGCAACATTGGCTAGATCACAACCGCAGATAGATCCAAGATCCAAGGGTAAAGAAAAAGTTGGTGAACCTATCAAGGTTTATGTGCCTCCTGAGGATGAAGAAATTACTGATGAAAAGGATGATCTTGCTCTGACTTCAAGAAAAGTTCTTAAAACAACCTCTGACATGGCTCAAGTTGTTCAGAGTCAAGAAATTGTAAGTTCTGATATTCAGAAGAAGCAAGTAACCTCTGACATAGCTCAAGTTAACTTGATATCAGAAGATAGACCAAAGACACTCCTACCAGGATTCACTAAAGCAAAACAGACTCAACCTTTGAAGACTACTGCAAGTGGTTTTGAAGTAAGAGTAGTTACTGGAAAGGAAGCTAGAGATAAGACTGGATTGGGAAGTGTTGATGAAAGAAGAATACATAACACTACCAATGATCCAACTTCCTTGAGTGAACCAGGTATTGGAGCAACTCCTGAGAGATTGAATCAACTGGAATCTGTACAGATGGTTTACCATACCTACTTGAAAGAATACATCATGTTGTATTTCATGACAGATGGTAGGGTTTATCATATAAGACAAAATGCCATTCCATTGAAGTATTTTGAAGAATTAGAGCATGTACTTTTCTTACTTCAAGTGGATGACAGAATAACAGGAACTGCTGCAAACTACTTAAAAGAACAGATTCAGAGACAGAAAAGGCTTTATTCTGTTAAGTCTGACAACACATATGTTCCAAAGTACAGAGATCATAATGGTGATATTGTTGATATGAAGCCTAATACTGCACAGATCAGAACATATCTTGGTATTAAGGGACTTGAATTCAATCTAGAGTCTGACAAAGCCTATATCATAAGACTAGATCAGGAGTTGAGAAAAGCAAAGATCAATGATCTCAGAGCTGCAATCTTTCAAACTGGTGAAGATACTGCAGAGCTTAAAGATGCCAAAAGGAGAATGATTGATGAACTCAGATATGCTGAGAAATGTTTGTTGAAGAACTATCTCAGAACAACTCCTGACATCAGAAAGATCAGATGATGAAGCCAAGTTGAAGATCTACAACTGCTTAAATTCTGATATTTGTACAGACTGAAGTTGTTATCAGAAGTTGAATATTGGTAAAGCTTTAAGGACTGTAAGTTGTAGTTATCTAGTCTAATTCTCATACATTTGTACTTAATGTTTTTGACATCATCAAATATTTGTTAAACTTGTATATTATGCTAATTTACAAGTTGGGGGAGATTGTTAGATATATATGATAATGTCATGGCTAATATAATTTATGTTTAGATTTCAGATCTTACTTAACAGGACAAATCAGTACTTAACTGTTGATCAGTATTTATACTGGAAGTCAGGACTTAAGGATATCAGTACTTATATTATCAGGAGATAATCATCAGAAGTTAGATATCAGAACTTAAGTGCTGAAGGACGATCAGATAAGGAAAGTAGCTGATTAAAGGAAAGAAGATCGAGATAAACATAAGAAGAGATATGCATAAAGAAGGAGTTCCGTGAAGAATGGAATACTTGGAAGAAAAGATATCTGATTGATATATTTTAGGAAGCAGAATTATTTTCCATATCAATTAGCGATTATCTTGTAACTGTGTAGTATATAAACACAGACATAGGGTTTATACTATAAGTGTTATCATATTCAAGAAGATTATTTATTGTAACCCTAGCAGCTCTCGTGATATTTGTTCATCACTGAGAGGTAACAGTTCCATACTGTAACAGAGTTTATTGTTTCAATAAAGTTTGTTTTCTGTTACATAATATATTAAAGTTCGATTTGATTGTATTATACACTGTATTCACCCCCTCTACAGTGAGTGTGACCTAACAGTGTTTGTATGCAATGTTGAGCCGAGAACCATAGTTTATGTTCTCCTTGCAATTTTCGACTTTGATCTTCTTAATTTATGATGAATAATTGTTGCATGTGTTAGTTGCTGTGTTTTTGGATTAAAAATCGGAGGTTCAAGATTGGAAACCCCCAAATGGGGGCACCACCGTGAGACCATCGCCACCGGTGATGAACTCCGGTGAACCGGTGGTGAGTAATGATGTATAAACTGAACTCTAGAATATTGAAACTTGGTTTTCGATAGTTGCATGTGGTGTTTTCTATAAAATCGAATGGATTCTTAATTTTTAAAAGAATTAAGTTAATTTCTATGGATGTAAATGAATTGTTAATGATTGTTCTTGGAATTGTTTTGATTTTATTGATTTGTGAACTTAGTTTGATAGATGCATGTGATGGTATTGTTTAAGGTGCAAGTTTGGTTAGCTTTGTTCAAAAGAAAGTGATACTAAGGATCAATCTTGCTAAATTGGATTTAAAATAAGTTTAATTGGTGAAATTATCTTTGCATGTTGTTGTATTTGATTTGGGCCGAATGGTGCATTGTTTTGTTGACTTGATTGATTCGAAGTTTGGTGATTAATAGGTGTTATGGATTCATCCTTTGAATTTAAGTTATAAAGAGGCTTGGATGTTAAATTAGAATCGTGCATGTAAAGATATATGAATGCATGTTAAGATAATAAGAATTATTGAATAGATTGTTTATTTCGGTTCGAATTATGTGGATTAAAAAGGGGAGAATAAGTCGTTTTGATATAGGATTGTACAATCATTATTATAACTCAAGTATATAGTTTGGGTATAAGGATTCCATGCTATGTGTTATGGTTGCGTCATAATATGTGATTCGATGACTATTTGATTTGAAGTATACGAGTATATCGTACAACATGCTATGTGAATATGATCGAGTATATACTCTTAGGGTATTGCGATAAGGGGTAATCGTTAGATGTTCTGAGAAACGTCGAGTATTGAATAAGTTGCTAATTAGGGATTTCTGTTTGAATTTTAGATTCAGAGCGTGAAGGCATTCAGACTAGGAAAGATAAAGGTGTTCTAGGTGGCAGTAGCTCAAACCCCGTAAAATAGGAAAGCGAAATCAGGCAAGTAACTCTGCCTACTTGTATAAATTGATTATAAAGAGGATGTTGATGATGTCATGATAGAGTAATGATCTTTTATTAACACTTGCGATAACCCTGTTATTAATTTTGAGATACCCTGATTGATACTTGTGCAATACCTGTTATTGATTCTTGAACCCCGATATTGATTCTTGTACCATACCTATTATTGATTCTTTGAAACACCCTGATATTGTTCTTGTAACAACTTGATATGATTATTGTTTAAACCCTTACAGTAACCCTGTTGATTCATATCCTGATTACCTATTGATTCCTTTGTTAACCTTATAAGAACCTTTATGAATTCCCTTGCGTATTGTTTTGATTAACCTATATCCTTCCTTTGTATACCTTATTCTGTAATGATCTTTAGAACTGTTTTGATTCCCTATCTTGTAAACCTTGTTATCATTTGATCAAGATCCTTAGTATTGATCTTTGCTTACCTCTGATTCATTCATTGTCTTTGAATTCTTGAATTGAACTTAAGAATGATTTTCGACTTGAAAAAGTCCGAATGATTTCATATTCTTGGTAATGATAAAATGAACTTAGTCAAACCTTTCTTTTCCAACACAAGGTTTTTCAAAAGAATTCTTGATGGATTGGATTGAGACGTAAGAGACTAGTGGGACTAGTCCAGTCATATAAGACACTATCGGGGTTAGTTCATTTTATGCCATAGGTACCTTAATGACCAGATGGAGGTCGGTATAGGCTGATCACCTGTATTATTATTTATGAAAGTTAAAGTAGTCCAATCAAGGGTTCCCTATCACTTTATAAAAAGATATTGAATACATTGCCTTAGCAATTGCTTCCTTGAAAATGAAATGATTTAAAATGATTTGAGATGAGTTGATTGTGTTATTGTTTAGCATACAGCTTTGAGAACCCTGATTCTTATTCTGATATTGTTATCAATCATATAATTGATTCCTAGAGTTGAATAATTCTTGTTTTCCACTTGAAAGATCCTTTGAGATCCTGTTAATGATTTGTGGTGAATATCGGCTTTCCCTATCTTGAGCCTTGATTCCTGAAAGCCCAAATCTTTCTTCATAACCCTTTCATAGCCTAAAGATAGAAATTTGCCACCTAGAGATTTAAAGTAGAATTTCTTAAAAGTTATTTTGGATATTTGATATTGTTGCATCATAAAATTGTCATATAGTTACTTGCTGAGCTTTTTATGCTCATATATTTTGCTTTGTTCTAACCATGGCAGTTAAGCGAGAAGATGGCCAGACTTAGGAGCACTGCTCGTAAGAGCGTACCCGGTGGCTCCTACCATGTCGTAGGCTTCCAGATGCCAGAGCAGGTAGTACAGGTTGTGTGAGAAAGCGCTTTAGTTGGAAAGTTTGTAAAGGATACAATGGGTTATCTGTCGGTTCCATGTCAGAATCGATTGTGTAAATTAAATATTATTTTGGGGTTGTAATATATATATTATCTGGTTGGTAGTTGTAATCTTGTCTCAAACTTAATCATGTTTAGATCCAATTAATAGTTAATCGGGTTTTATAATTAATTATTATTAGTTTAATGGTGTGTGGGTCCTCATTTCCTAACCCCGAGATTGAGGGCGTCACACTGATGATGAAGCTGACAGTGATGAAGATAAGTCCGATGATGGGGATGATATTGATGTCTCAAAAATCAATGTAGCACTAGATCCTGATGAATATCTAAATAAAATCATCTTTCCTAAAGACATGCCAAACAGAGAAAGGAAACTGAAGATGGCTGAGTTGGATAAAACTAATATTAAAAAGTATTTGGATGAGGAATGAGTATCAAAATGGAAAAATCCAAATTATCCAATCACTGCTAATCATGCTTCTCAGCATTTGGAGACAGCTGAGAAACAGATCACAAATCCTGACGTGGTAACCCATCTAAGGGCTTCAGCATTACTACTCAAATCCATTCAGTCAACTCAAGATAAAGCTAACTCTCAAATGGCCAAACTCCAAGATGCATTTTATGAGGTCAAATTCAAGTCAGATGTTGATCTCCAAAAGCAACTCAAGTTTATCATTTCCATACAAGACAAAATAGAGGCCAATAAAGTCAAGCTACAGGCAACTCAAGCTAAAATTTCTGGGAAATTGGATGAGGTACAATAATCTATGGAGTTAATTGTCTCTCTCATGCTTGGTGATGATACCAAAAGGAGGAGATAATTTCTAAATCTAAATACAAATAACTCCAGTTAAAAGCTGATGATAGGGATGATGCCCCTGATGGTGGAAATAAGGGTGGTAAAGCACTTAGGAGGTACAAGGGTGGAGAAATTGGTGGCTCTAGTGGTACTTCTAATTCCATTATCCAAAGAAGAAGTGGAGGTGGAAGAATTGGAGGAGATGAGAGAAAGAAATCTAGAACTATTACAAAAGAATTGACTACTGTGATAACCACTGAAAGACAAATCCTGACAGTCACAGATGCTGATGATGACCAGGCTGAAAAGGTTATGGAAGTTGGCGCTGAAGCAAGTCAATTTATGCAAACTATGAAAGTCAAAAGAAGAAAGACAACTCTATTTTACAAGGATCCTAAAATTACAGCTTTTGATTCCAAGGTGAGTAGGAGGATTTTTGAAAAAGAAAATCGCGGAGTTGATTAGAACAGTTGAGATTAATGGAAGAAGAATTCAAGTTATTGAAATCTGTTAACTCTGATATACCTCAAATTGAAGACATTCGAAGAAGACAAAGAAGTCAAGACTAAAAGAAAAAGGAATTGTCATCAAAGAAGTCAGCCAAACTGTAGAAGCTGGAATACTTGTTCTAAGGTCCCAAGCCATTTTAAATGCATGTAAGAGGTATAAGGGGAAAGAAAAAGTTGGTGAAAAGTCAAAGTCAAAATAAATATCTGCTAAATCTCAAACACTGATAGATCCATTCTATTTAGTAATCCAAGCTCATGATAATGCCGATGAAGAAAATGTACTTGAAGAAGAAGCCAATCAGGTTCACAAGGAAAGAAAGATGATTCATGGATCTAATTGGGATAAAAAACTTGAAATTACTTCAACAACTGACATTGCTCGTGTTGGAGAAATAAATGTTGAAGCTCAATCAATCTCAACCTCTGATACTACTCATATTGAAGATATAACTGACCAAGAAAGGTTAAAAGCTGAACACACCATTCCTGAAAGAGACTCAAACTCTGATTCAGAAGGCTCAAAAGATGATAAACCATAACTTACTTTTGAAGAGAAGAAAAAGCTATTATGGGTAACTAAGACATTAGCACCAAAGAGACATTCTTCTGAAGCCATTAAAATAATCTACAGTGGTAATTCATAATCCAGAATGGCTGGCAAAAGAGGTGGCTTGGGTCTTCCAAATGTTGACAATTTCACAGAAAATTCCTTAATTCTAAAGGAGCCAGGGAATCTGACAGGGATATGTGAAAATGTGAAGCTTGAAGATCTACAGAAAATTATCTCAATTCAAATTATGCTTGATCAGTTTGATACAAATAAGCAAAAAGAAAAGATGTTGTATTTTCTTGAGTCAAGCAAAAGGTTGAAGATTTTACAAGAAAAAAAAAGAGACAAACCATGGAAGGAGTTAGAATATATCACAACTTTACTGAAGGTAATCAACTCTACAACTACTAGGTGTCTGCTTATTTGAAAGACTTGGTATCCAGGAAGCAGAAATGAATGCTCGTCAAGTCAAAATACATTCCAAAATACATTGATGAAAATGGTCAAACTGTTGATATGCCTATAGGATGAGCTAGAGTAACTACATCTATTGGAATAAAAGTTTTTACTAATAATCCAAATGGTAAGGAAGATGGGTTTCTGAAGCTAGATGACCTGTCAGTTGGCAGATCCCACATTCTTAACCTCAGAGCAGCTATCTATCAAAATGATGAATCTACAGAAGAACTAAAGGATATCAAAATGATGCTACTGGCTTTACCAAAGTTGAAGATTGAAGATAAAGTCTGTTACACTGATAGTAAAATTTTACATATATTTTGATTTATGTATTTAGATAGTTTTGACATCATTAGTTAGAAACATTTACATAAATTACTTAATGCACAAGTTGGGGGAATTTTTTAGATGAAATTGATAATATCAGTATTTAACTATCAAAGTTTGCCATCAGTAGTTGATATCAGAGTTTGACAAGGATGACTTCATCAGCATTTGTCGTCATCAGTATTTGCTGATTAGTACTTGTCATCAACATTTGTTCATATCAGTATTTGTCAAGCTGGAAATCAGGAGATATCACAGGAAGATATATTTGCAGAGATATGTCGGTCTAGGATTTACTTATTGTAGCAATCAATAATTGGATATGTATTATGATTCCTTATTCACTTATAATATATCTTCTAGATTGATTATATAATTGTGCAGTATATAAGCACATATTAGGTTAACACTATGTGTGTCGAGCATTGATATATCATACACATAACCTAGCAGCTCTCAATGATATCTGTTCATCCTTTGAGAGAGTATTGTAATTAATTTTTATTCATTAATATAAAAATTATTCTAGATTGTTTATCTATATTCACCCCCCTCTACAGTTAATATAAGGCCTAACATTCTTATTGAATAAAAATTAATTTGATTTAATTAAGAATTAACTGAAATATGATTTATATATATTTCAGAAATCCCTGTATATTTATTTTTATAAAATAAACATAACTTGGAATTTTTTTTAATTCTACGAAAAACTGTCCAAATGTTAATTCATGCCGATTCTATGTGAAATTGATATAAGACATAATGAACATGAAACAAAAGTATGTAAAGAACTGAGTTCTCCGTAAGACTTTTCTGACTTCGCGATAGACTTCTCGATAAGGCTTTAATGACTTCTCGATAAGTCTTTTTATTACTCCGCGATAAGTCTTGTAGAGATCTCGATATACTTATCGATATGGAGTTCTCTATAATGCAAATCTAGACTTCTCGACAACTCAGACTGGGATAATTAAATTTAATAAATTATTTTCATTAAAATACTTTTGATATCAAATCAATTTTATTTTTATATTGTTTTTCCCAATATAAATTACAATAATTTAGTCCTAGTAGGCAAACTGGGTATTTGAATTACATATTGACATGTCACTATCTAGTTCTTGATAAGAGTTTACAAAATGACATCCCGATATGGGTTCTCTACAAGCTTCATGTGACTTCTCGATATAATTTTTACAGTTTCCAATTCTCTTATCATGAAGTCACATCTCTACCCTATAAATACCCAGACATCTCGACAAAACCCCTCTTTACTCTTTCGAGATCTCAATTGACCTAATTACAATATTTTTTCACCATTTCACATCTTTATGAGCTTTCCTTTTCTCAAAACACTTACCCACTCATTTTTCTCAAGCTTACACATGGTATCCAACACAAACAGCCAAAGAGCAGTAATCCCCAAGGATGGAACCAACTACCTCGCTTTTGTTGAATCAACACAAGCATCTAATAATTTCAAGTATTTTGTGAAGTTTTTGTCTGAATCATATCTTGCAGGAGCTTTTACTACCAATCCAACTCTGTATTTTGATGTGTTGAATGAATTCTGGAATAATGATGTTCTTGCAACTCACATAGATGACAACCAAATGGTGTATATGGTGGTAACTTGCTCAATCAGAGGTGTAGCTGTGGAGTTTAATGCCAATGACATGAACAAAGCACTGGACATATCCACAGTAAACATGGTTAAAGCTCCTAACTTTCAGGAACTGGCACAATTCATGGACTTCATCAACTATGGGGACAAAGTTAACGTGGCAAGGCTAAACAAGAAAAATCTAAAAAGAGAATGGTCTTTTGTGTTTGACACAATTAAAAGGGCCTTCACATGCAGGAATACATGCTTTGACAAAATATCAAGTGAGGCTCAAAAGCTAGTCTTCTCAATGGCTTATGACAGGCACCTTGATGGTAGAAGCCTCATTCTCACATAGCTGAGCACCAGGATAACCATGCCTTTGGTAAGTAGAGGTAAGGAATTTTTTCCCTAGATTTATTATGCCTGCCTTAAATTATAAGGTAAATGACATTCACCTAACTCAAGGTATTAATGCGAGTCAAATAAGCATTTGTAAGTCAATGTCCAAAATTTTATTTGGACAACTAAATACCAAAAATTAGGTAAAGGTAAGTCTTAATATCACTGACTTTATGTTGAAGAAATTTAAGACTTATCCTTATCATATGCCTCACATAAGGAGTAGTTTCATTGCTAGTACAACTATGGCCCCCGGTGCTGTAGAAGCACCAAAATAGGATAACCCACATGGACCTACCACAGCTGAAATCATTCCTTCTAAACCCATAGATGCTAGCAAACCAACTGCTTCATCCTCCCAAAAGGATAGAGTTAGTAAAAAGAAGAGAAAGAAAGTAAACCCTACAATAATCAATAAGAGTGGAGAGGAATCAAGTAAGAATGTGAGTCACCTGGTCAAGAAACCAAGGAAGAAGAAAATAGAGTTGTACACTCATTTGACCACCTCTGTATCTTCTCAACAAGGTGTGGTTGTAAACAAGGGATTAAAACAGACTCTGGGGGCATTTTTCTCAACAAGATATCACCATTGAACAAAGCACTCTCTCAAGTGCATCATGTAAAGAGTCTGCACCCCCTCTTGAGCATTCTCAAAAGGGAGAAAGAAGTCAAAATGTTGGCACATAATTTGAGAGCACATCCATTGAAACCCCCTCTTCTACTCAGGGGAGTTTCCAACACTCACAACTGATATCACTAATCTCATTTTTCAATTTTCTTCTTCATTCAATGAAGGACTTGAATTTACTTTTCAAGTCCTGCCAAAATCAAGTGACACAGTTCTTGAAACTGTTCTCACCACTCAGAAACCATATTTACATTGTAAGAGGCTAAATGCTGAGTTGGACCTTGATGACACCATCACAAACACAAGGGTTTCATTAGTTTTTATTGAAGACCCTGTGTCTGAATATGCACCTTCATGTGCACAACAGCCTTCGCAGGCTTCAAGGTTTGGGGGTAGAACTCTTGAGGGGAGCTACTCAAATCCTCTCTACTTCAATTGGAGGTTCCTCCAGAAGGAACAACTCCCCTCAAAACCCTAGCTGACATTGTTTTGACAATTGATGCTAGAAGTCCAATTGCCCATGATTCATCCAATAAGGAGACAAGAAATCAAGCACATTCAAGTACCAGTTCTTTGCAACAAGAACAGGGGTTTGAGGCCATGGTACATGACAGTAACCTGGCTAACTCCCCTCCAATTCAAATGGAGGACCACTCACAAGGTGGTCAACACACTGCCATAATCACAGTTCCCACTGTGAGTTCAACTGTGACTACAGTCATAGGTACTACACATCAAATCACCCCAAACATCTCAACCATAAATACTAACCTACCCTCTACCTCCGACCTACCCTCTACCTCCACCTCCACACAACCATCTTCACACCTCCCAGCCAAATGGCTTCAAGATATCCAAGCTCAACCAAATTATGTTGATGAGATACTTGTGGATCAAATTGAAGGCTTTGCTAATATTGCTCAATAGTTGCTCACCTCTGATATGACCGATCAAGACTATAAAACAATTCTACTATTTTATAGGAAAGAAGTTGAAGATCAACAAGCCAAGATAGTAGATGAGGCTGAAGATGATGGCAATGTTGATGATTGGCTCTCAAAAACCTCCAGTGTTAATATGGAGGAAGCCTTTTCAAGATCTAGGGAGGAGTATGTCACCATATTAGGTAGCAATACCAAGGTGCTTACTCTTCAGAAAGTATATGATGTTGTCACAGAGGTCTCCAAAGCACATCACAAATCTTTCAACTTCAATGGAAAAGCTTTAGAAAAGACTCCGAACAATCATCAAACTGACATCAAGAAGATGGTGAGTGACAAGATTTCGAGCTCAAACCTACTCAAACTGAGATAAAAAAACAAATTCATCAAATTTACTAATAAACTGGCCACTCTAGATCTCTCACCTGTAAAAGACATCATCAAGCAGTGTTATGACGAAAACATGCGCTAATATTACACGCAAGTATACGCGTTCGTAAGTAATATAGAATTATTTCTAGTTCGTTCCCACAAAGACTCTTTTTAGGTTAATTTCAATCAATGTACTTATGCAACAATGGTATGGTTATTATTCAATGCTAAGATGATAACAAGTTGAGGTTGTTTATAACTACAAGATTATACTAACTAATATTAACTAAGAGAATTAAGGTTGACTAGCTTATATAACACAAACATGTGATTCTAACTTCATTAAATACTTCATTCAATAGCCTTGTTGTTCTTAACCTTAGCATGCAATGGTGATGACACTAATCAGATAACACGAACCTAGTAAACGCCAACTTCCATTGTTCGAATACCCTACTACCAGACATCCACAAAAGAGATAGAAGCTGAATAGACACCAATTATATTGAGACCCTATATGTCTATATAATTTGACAACATAACGGTTTAATGCGCAAGTTATCTATCATGATTACATAGGGCAAGTAAGATGGTTAAAATTACTTATGAATCATGCATACAATTATATATGAACATATGCTAGCATGGCAAGTTTTAAACCCCTATATTCACTTTCGCTTCAATAGAGATTAATACGCTATCTTATAAGTTCGCGACGCTCATAAGACGAATAAGCACAACCAATACTAGGATATCATATAATCACCACACACTAAGGCATTGAAATAAAATAACTAAAGAAATCCATAAGTAAATCCGTTAGAACCCCACGATAACGATTAGCCCATAACCGAACTCATCATCACCGTGGATTCCGATAAAAGCGTGATATAATAAACTAAGGTCTTTATAAACTGAATAATAATCAAAGTACATTAAACAAGAGTAACAGGTTTAACAAACAAGAAAACTAGCATCCAAGATTATAACTTAAAACAAAGAACCACAAAAATAAACTAGATCCTCTTCGCCTTGGTTGAATTTGTGCTCCTAGGTCTTCTTGTTGCCTTCTCATTAAGCTCCGTTACATACTTCTTATTAAAAACGACCTTAAGTTATCATTATATAGCAGGCCAAATCGTCCACGAGCCCAGAAAATCAATCTTCTATTCAAAACAGGATTCCTGGAAATCGACCCGGCGTGGCCGCGCGCTATCCCGGCGCGGGCGCCCTGACTTTCTGCTTCTCTGGCGCGGGCGCGCGCTTCACCAGCGTGGGCACGCTGTCCTACTGGAAAAACTTCTGATTTTTATTTTCTTTGCTGGTTCTTGATGGCGATCCAAGAGCAAACATCCCTAGCACCATCCTAACACCAATTTAGCACCAAAGCAATGCTAAATCTCCTTGATCCCTTATTTATGCTTGAAATGCAAAACACTACAAAAACGTATCAAAAACACAAACAACTTGAGTACAAAACACCAATTCAAGCCTTTATAGAGCATTCTAAGTGAACATAAATGCCACCTAACACACCCCCAAACTTGAACCGATGCTTGTCCTCAAGCATAAACAGACTCAAAGAACAAGAAATAAAAATACATGAATGCAAGCTACATAAATGCAACGATCTCCTCAGATTAACTAAACCAGTCAATGAGCAACATCTCAACAAATGCAGTTATTCGCACAAAGATCAATCAAATCTCAAAAATCAACTT
Source organism: Apium graveolens (assembly GCF_009905375.1). Taxonomy (NCBI): domain Eukaryota; kingdom Viridiplantae; phylum Streptophyta; class Magnoliopsida; order Apiales; family Apiaceae; genus Apium; species Apium graveolens. Next base: position 149,347,885 of record NC_133652.1, read on the forward strand.
ACAAGCCACAAACGTGCTTGTGTGCAAATGTTTAACAGATATACTATCACAACTAGATCATTAATCATGACTCACTATTCATCAAGAAAATCACAATGTTATAAATAGAATAAATGCTAAACTCAAAATAACTGACAACACTTCAATTTTATTGGAGTTATTACACAGATTCATGCTTTTATTCATCACACATAATAACAAATATGCTTATTTGACCGTGCAATGAGTGAGGTCCACAAAAGACTTATACAATAATAACCATGTAATGAGCGCTAGGTTAGTGGATCCCAGACTATAAAAGCCTCAGGTCACTAGGCACAAAGTCCCCTAAGAACTTAATAACTCGAGTATTAAAGAGCCCACTCGTGATCAATTATGCATCAACACATATTTTTTTTCTCTTTTTCTTCTTTCTTTCTCTTTTTCTTCTTTCTCTTTTTTTTTTCAATTTCTAAACGAGTGCGTTTCGCTCCATCTCGTTCAACCCTAGACTACTCATATAAATATGAGCCGGCTACTAGCCATTTGACACCTAGCCACAACAACTAGTAATGAAATCCAATGTTTTTCTCCAATTTTTTAAATATCCATGTTATTTTATCATTAAAAGAATATCATACATTCGAAATATAAACAAGTGATTTAACCTCAACACAAACAAACCATGACCATGATTTAGCACTCAAGCAACTTATAAGACTTAGTAAAATTTTTATTGCTTCTAGCATGCAAATCAGCTCGATAGGACTTAACATCACTATGCACGACATCATTACACTAGCATCAATATCACAAATCAATAGGTAAAGTAAACTTAAGGGATCATGTTTTAATGCACATGCAATCTATATGCAACATACTAACATGTAAAATAAAAAATAAAAAAAGTACTACATGGCAAATATGCAACTATATGAACTAAACTATCATGATGCAAACTATATGAGACTTACACATAACATATATTCCTTAACTACCACCCCCAAACTTAAAATATTCACTGTCCTCATTGAAGGTAATAGTAAGAAATCAGACATACCTACTCAGAATCAGGATCATCACTCTCAACGGGTGGAGTGTCAAGAGTGTCAGGCGGCGAGTACACAGAATCCTCACCGAATACCGGCCACTGGATGTCAACTCATGTGGCTCTGAATGTTGTACCCAACGCCTGGGTAAGGTCCTGTGCAAACCGACTATGGATATCATGCATCACATCCATCCTCCTCATCAAGCGCCTAAACTGCACTGAACTCAAACCAACACTGCCCTCAACATCCTGCTGCTGCTTCTGTGGAGGACCGGCCTCGCCCAACTGAGCTCTCCATGTGACTCTGCTCGCCTGAGTCGTACCACCAGCATACATCTGATCATCTAGACATCCACCCGGCAAGTGATCATATGAATAACCGATCCCCTTCTCATCAGGCTTACCTCCACCCCACTCCTGCATCACCGCTATCGTCGAACTATCAATCGGGGCACTAGGCATCTGCAATTGCTCGTGTACTGACCAATGAACTCCAACTGTCACACACAGCTTAGTCATAATGGACGCATAGGGAATAGAGCCCGTAGTGCTCCCTCGCAGAAACCTTAAAATCCCCTGAAAAATAATGGACCCCAAGTCCACATAATCACCCTGCAGAATACCCTACAACAGCTTCACCCGGTCCATCGTAACATCATGCACATGTGATGAAGGCATAATATTAGCACAAATAAAAGAGTTCCATGCACGGGCATACCTATTCATACACGACGCAGCGAAAGTAGCATACTCGTTCGACCCCTTCTTAAACTTCCTATGAGTTTCAGGAACACAGAGAGTAGCAACAATCATGTCTAAATCAAAATCTTCCCCCGTCTTCGTCACCCAATCATCCTGACCCTCCTGCCTCTCGGGCTGGTTAATCACCCTTCGAATCGTATCTACGGTATAATCAACCGTCAATCCCCTAACCACAGAATACCCGTTCTTCTCCGCCTTCACGTTCGCATAAAACTCACGAACCACACTCATGGGTACAGCATCTGGTGCCTCACAAAAAACAATCCAGCCCATCTTCACAATCATCTCAAGCAACTTACCATCCCTCCCCGATGGTAAAAAACCTCGCTCCTTGTCTATGGGTTTCGAAAGCAGCCTCGTATACTCCGCCTCAGCCTCTGGAGTAGAAAACTTGGGCCTCACACCCCCCACACTGGAAGAATCAGTGGTGCTGCTGTTAATTTGGGTTCTTTGTCTCTTGGGTGCCATCGAATTTGAATAAGAGAGAAAAGAGAAGTGTATAAGAGAGATTTGTGTTTTTAAAAATTGAGAAGTGATGGAGAATATTGTGTATAAGTGTGTGTATATAGGGTTTAGGGATTAGAATTAGCTGTAGAAAAGAAGTGGGATTTGATTAAGGGAATAATGGGAGTAATGGGAGTAATGGGGTAATTGAAACTGATTTGGAGAGGGAAATATAGAAGGTGGGAGAGGGAAATTCAGGTATAGACTGATTTTGTCTTTGATTTTTCATTTTTCTATTTGTTTTTTTTCAGGTTTAGGGAGCCGGCGCGACCGCCCCGCTTGGCAGCGCGGGCGCGCCGTGTCTCTGGAAATCCAGCACGGCCGCCCCGCTTTCAGCGCAGGCGCGCACAACTTCTATTATTTTCAGTGCGGGCACGCCGTGCTTCTGTAGTTGACACTTAATTTTTTTTTCTCTTCTAATTTTTTCGGAGTTTTCTTCTTTTCTTCTTCCTCTATCTACTATTGTACAACAAACTTGAATTGCCTCCCAAGAAGCGCTTGGTTTACATCATTAGCTTGACGTAGAATCCCCGAGATCAAGTTGACAATAAAACGGCACTAACCACCTCATGGTTTTCCGTATATCCATAGTAATGGTTCAACCTCTGTCCATTCACCTTGAACGCTTGGCATGGATCATTCTCAAAAATCTCCACCGCTCCATGTGGAAACACAGTTTTGATAACAAACGGCCCTGACCATTTTGACTTCAACTTTCCAGGAAAAAGACAGAGACAAGAGTTGAACAAAAGAACTTGTTGCCCCGACACAAATAATTTGAGCACTAGACCCCTATTGTGCCACCTCTTGACTTTTTCCTTATACATTTTGTTGTTCTCATGCGCTTGAAGTTGAAACTCATCGAGTTCATTCAGTTGAAGTATTATCTTCTTTCCAGCTGCATCCATATCAAGGTTCAACTTTTGTAAAGCCCAATAAGCTTTATGCTCCTGCTCCACAAGCAAATAACACCCCTTACCATAAACCAACTGAAATGGTGACATGCCTAGCGGAGTCTTGTATGTTGTTTGATACGCCCAAATAGCTTCATCCAACTTCAAAGACCAATCCTTCCTTGATGGACATACAACTTTCTCTAGAATACGCTTGATCTCTCTGTTAGACATCTCAGCTTGACCATTAGTCTGAGGATGGTAGGCTGTAGCAATGCGATGATTCATATTAAATCGCTGCATTATAGCAGTGAACTTGCGATTGCAGAAATGCGATCCCTCGTCATTGATTATTACTCTAGGAGTTCCAAATCTTATGAATATCTACTTATGAAGAAAATTTAGCACTACCTTCGCATCATTCTTCGGTAAAGCCTTTACTTCCACCCATTTCGAGACATAATCAACCGCCAACAAGATATACTGATTATTGCAAGATGAGACAAATGGACCTATGAAGTCAATTCCCCAAACATCGAAGACTTCAACCTCAAGAAGCATATTAAGAGGCATTTCATCCCTCTTAAACATATTACCAACATGCTGGCAGTGATCACACTTCAAAACAAATCGATGCGCATCCTTAAACATTGTATGCCAGAAGAATCCCGCTTGAAGGATACAAGCTGTTGTCTTCACTCCACCATAGTGGCCTCCATAAACAGTCGAATGACAGTCTCGCAAGATACCCTTTTTCTCGCTGTACAGAATACATCTCCTGATGATTTGGTCAGTTCCTTGCCTAAACATAAATGACTCATCCCACATGTACCATTTCACCTCATGAAGAAACTTCTTCCTTTGAGCAGAAGACAAGTCTGAAGGCATAATATTACACACAAGGTAGTTCACAATGTCTGCGAACCACGGTTCTTCCTCGTGCACCCCAAACAATTGCTCATCGGGAAAAGATTCATTAAATAATGTCTTATTTTGTTAAGTCATACTCAGATCTTCTAACTGAGATAGATGATCAACAACTTGATTCTCAGAACCTTTCCTGTCCTTGATCTCCAACTCAAACTCTTGAAGTAAAAGAACCCATCGAATCAATCTAGGGTTTGAGTCCTTCTTGGAGACGAGATAGCGAATTGCAGCGTGATCAGTGAAAACTGTCAACTTCGTCCCAAGCAAATAAGATTGAAACTTCTCAAAACCGTAGATAATGGCTAAGAGTTTTTTTCAGTAGTAGTATAGTTCAGTTGAGCACCATTGAGGGTCTTACTAGCATAGTAGACCACATGAAATATGTTGTTCTTCCTCTGCCCAAAAACTGCTCCAACTGCATAGTCACTTGCATCGCACATCATTTCAAAAGGTTCATTCCAATCAAGTGCAGTTATGACAGGTGCCGTGATTAAACTCTTCTTTAAGATCTCAAAATCAGCTAGGCACTCGTCATCAAACTTGAAAGGGACATCTTTCTCTAAAAGATTGCACAAGGGTTTAGAGATTTTAGAGAAGTTATTGATGAAACGCCAATAGAAACCCGCATGACCAAGACAGCTGTGGACTCCCTTAACATAAATTGGTGGAGGAAGATTTTCAATGACCCCCACCTTGGCTTTATCCACCTCAAGACCTTTACTAGAGACCTTATACCCAAGAATGATGCCATGTTGTACCATAAAGTGACATTTCTCCCAGTTGAGAACCAGATTGGTCTCAACACACCTTTTAAGAACGGCGCCAAGATTTTGCAAGCACTCGTCAAAAGAATCACTGAACACAAAGAAATCATCTATAAACACCTTCACATTCTTACCAATCATGTCAGATAAAATGGCCATCATACATCTCTGAAATGTGGTAGGTGCACCACACAAACCAAATAAAACTCTTCTGAAGAAAGAAGTACCAAATGGACAGGTAAAGGTAGTCTTTTTCTGATCCTCTAGAGCGATACAAATCTGATTATAACCCAAATAGCCATCCAGAAGATAATAGTACTCATGCCCAGCCAACCTGTCAAGTATCTGATCAATAAAAGGAAGAGGGAAGTGATCCTTCCTTGTGGCTTTGTTCAGTTTCATGTAATCCATGCAAACTCTCCACCCCGTGACTATTCAAGTAGGAATGAGCTCACAAGTTTCCAATGGTGCAAGGAATAGTGAAGCTTCTAGGATCTTTAAGCTTCGGAGGCAACTTCTGTTGCATCACATCACTGCATTCCTCCGTGAGAGCAACAATCTCTATTTCATCGAGCTTCACTTTCTGAGAGAGAATATCTTTCATAAACTTCACATAGCTAGGCATCTGTTCAAGAGCTTCAGCGAAAGGTATGTTGATATGAAGTTTCTTGAACACCTCCAGAAACTTTACAAATTGCTTATCCAACTTTTACTTCTGCAGCCTCTTAGAAAAAGGAGGTGAAGGATAGATTTGTTTCTCCCCTGTATTACCCTCAGGAGGAGTGTGTTCCACAGTTTTCTTTCTTGGTTCCACTTCTGCTTCCTTTTGCACTTCTTCTTCAGTCATCACTTCATCTTCCAAAACTTGAGATTTTTCGGGATTCACAACCTTCCCAGAACTCAATGTAATTGCCTTAACCTGCTCTTTTGCTTCCTTCTTTCCTGGCACTTCAATATCACTAGGGAGTGTACCAGGTTGTCGATTCAACAAGGCATTGACAATCTGACCAATTTGATTCTCCAAGGTCTTGATAGAACCGCTTGGCTCTTGTACATGAGCCTCAACTCCTCCAATTCAGATTTTTCATTAGATTGTTGTAGTTAGAGTTGTTATCTTGGTGCATATTGTGGTTGCTGAAAACCAGGAGGATTGTAATGCTTTGCTGCATACTGCTGATAAGGCTGTTGAACCGTGTTCTGAGTGTTGCTCCAGCTAAAGTTAGGATGATTGCGGTTATTGGGATGATAGGTGGCTGGAATTGGGTGTTGTGACCTCTGAAAGTTGCTCACGAACTGAGTTGATTTACTAGATATAGCACACTGCTTCGTCTCATGCGCACCAGCATAAATCTCATAGACACTAGTAATCTGATTAACTCCATAATTAACCAAAGAATCCACCTTCATCGTCAAAGCCTTAAGCTGAGCAGCTATAACAGTAGGTGCATCTACCTCCAGAGTTCCTGCTACCTTGCCTTGAGTTAGTCTCTGGGAAGGGTCCTGGTATTTATTAGCAGCCATCAGTTCAATCAAATCATAAGCTTCATCATTGCTCTTAGCCCATAAGGCTCCACCTGATGCTGCATCAAGCATGGGTCTAGAAGTTACACCCAACCTATTATAAAAGCAGTTAATGATCATCCAGTCATGCATCCCATGATGAGGACACTTCCTAAGAATCTCCTTATAACGATCCCAAGCTTCACACAAAGATTCTCCCGATTGCTGCGTAAATTGAGTAAGAGCATTCCTGATTGCAGCTGTCTTCGCCATATGGAAGAATTTAGTGAGAAACTTTTGAGCAAGATCTTCCCACTTGGTGATAGAGACTGGTGGAAGAGAATGCAACCAGAACTTAGCTTTATCCCTCGAAGAAAATGGGAAAAGCCTCAACTTAATAGCATCTTCAGAAATATTGTTGAATTTGAAAGTGTCGCGGATCTTGATGAAATCTCTAATATGCATGTTGGGATCTTCCTTCGGAGAACCCCCAAACTGGACCGAGTTCTGAACCATCTGAATTATGCTAGCCTTGATTTCAAAAGTGTTAGCCGCGATGGCTGGTCTGAAAATGCTAGACTGAATATCTTTGATTTTCGGATGAGAATGGTCCATCAAAGCCTTTGTATTTGATTCTGGTTCACCCATTGCAACAAGAGCTTCTTCTTCAACTTTCTCCTCCTCAACAAGAACTTCTTCCTCTACTAAAACTTCTTTCTCTGCTTTATCGGGTTTTCTCTTTCAAGATCGAGAACGCGTTAGCATAAACGCTCTCTAGAGTACCTAAAAAAGCAACAAGTAAACAAGTAAGTAAAAATATCCGAGTCAATGAACTTTAACGACCACTGATGTCAAGCAAATAAACTAAAAATTAACATTGAGTCCCCGGCAGCGGCGCCAAAAACTTGTTAGGAAGAAAACACGCACTAATATTACACGCAAGTATATGCGTTCGCAAGTAATATATAATTATTTCTAGTTCATTCCCACAGAGATTCTTTTAGGTTAATTTTAATCAATGTACTTATGCAACAATGTTATGGTTATTATTCAATGCTAAGATGATAACAAGTTGAGGTTGTTTATAACTACGAGATTATACTAACTAATATTAACTAAGAGAATTAAGGTTGACTAACTCATATAACACAAATATGGGATTCTAACTTCATTAAATACTTCATTCAATAGCTTTATAATTCTTAACCTTAGCATGTAATCGTAATGACACTAATCAGATAACACGAAACTAGAATGCCAACTTTTGTTGTACGAATACCCTACTACTAGACATCCACAAAAGAGATAGAAGCTGAATAGACACCAATTATATTTAGACCCTATATTTCTATAGAATTTGACAACATAATGGTTTAACTCACAAGTTATCTATCATGATTACATAGGGCAAGTAAGATGGTTAAAATTACCTACGAATCATGCATACAATTATACATAAACCTATGCTAGCATGGTAAGTTCTAAACCCATATAATCACTTTCACTTCAATAGAGATTAACACGCTATCTTATAAGTTCGCGACGCTCATAGGACGAATAAGCACAACCAATACTAGGATATCATACAATCACCACACACTAAGGCATCAAAACAAATTAACTAAATAAATCCATAAGTAAATCCGTTGGAACCCCATGATAACGATTAGCCCATAACCGAACTCATCATCACCGTGGGTTCCGATGAAAGCATGGTATAATAAACTAAGTCTTTATAAACTGAATAATAATCAAAGTACGTTAAACAAGACTAATAGGTTTAATAAACAAGAAAACTAGCATCCAAAATTACAACTTAAAATAAAGAATCACAAGAATACACTAGATCCTCTTCACCTTGGTTGAATTTGTGCTCCTAGGTCTTCTCGTTGCCTTCTCCTTAAGCTCTATTACATGCTTCTTATTAAAAGCGACCTTAAGTTATCATTATATAGCAGCCCAAGTCGTCCAAGAGCCCAAAAAATCAATCTTCTATTCAAAATAGGATTCCTGGAAATCGATCAGGCGCGGCCACACGCTGTCCCAGCACGGGCGCGCTGACTTTCTGCTTCTCTGGCGCGCTTCACCAGCGCGGGCGCATGCTTCACCAGTGCGGGCGCACTGTCCTACTGGAAAAACTTCTGATTTTTATTTTCTTTGCTGGTTCTTGATGGTGAACCATAAGCAAACATCCCTAGCACCTTCCTAACACCAATTTAGCACCAAAATAATGCTAAATCTCCTTGGTCCCTTATTTATGCCTGAAATGCAAAACACTATAAAAATATATCAAAAACACAAACAACTTGAGTACAAAACACCAATTCGAGCCTTTATAGAGCATTCTAAGTGGACATAAATGCCACTTAACAAGCAGTTGTGAGAGTCTTTTCTAGCACTACACATTATTCTACAGAGTCCAATCTCTCAGAATTATGATACTAAAGTCAAGCTAGATCAACTTCACAAAGCTAGATATAAACCATCTGATTTGATGATGGAGGAAATCAAGAGAGTGGTGTATGAAAGCTTTGGTAGTTGAGTCTCTACAAGTACACCTTCTACTTCTTCAACTCCTCAAATCCAAACTCTTCAACATCAAGTGGATGAACTTTAAGCTTCAAACTCATATCTTGTTACTAAAGTCAATCAACTCAAGTTAAAAGCCAACTAAATGACATCAAGTCATTGATAGACTCCTAAAATTATTTTCAAATGCAGACAAGTGTGTCTTTGGGAGCTATCATGGATGCACTAAAGGTTCCCATTCAAGAAACTCCACAACAAGTCAGGGCTCAAATATCTCAACCCCCAACTAAACCTGATAACAAGCCTAAGGGGGAGATGGAAGCCAAGTTTAGATCCTTAACTGAAATAGAAATTGGTATGGAAGAGAGACTCAAGAGGACAACTGAAGGTCTTTGCTTTGACAAGGAGTTCAATGAATTTCTAGAGTGCCTGAGAGTCTCAGTGAATCACAACCATCACATATACAAAAGAGCTATTGACAAAAATATAAATTTCTTGAGGGTGATTTTAGTCACCAAGGATATGCTAAGGGGGAAGAGAGTGGTGGTCAACATCAAGGACTGTGGAGTTAACAGGTCTCACTAGAATTTCTCAAATCTAGGAGAGCCTCAGAACTGGACATCTTCATCAATAAAGTCAAGGTGATGATTTCAGAAGATACTCAATTGCTAAGGGAAATCAAAGCGGGCCAAAAAGGAGATTTTCCTGAGGCCTATCTCAAACCTAGGTAGGAAGTGGCTTACATATGCCCAACTACCAAGAAGTACAAACACTTTATGATCCCTAAGTACTGTGTCATGAAGAACAAAAAGCTAATGATGGTGATAGAGTCAGAGCTGAAGGTGAAGAAGATTAAAATTACAGAAATGATCACCATCTTTGGAAGATATCTAAGAAATGTTGAGAGCATGCTACCAAAGACTACTATCAATGAAAAGGATGATGACAAAGATGAAGATGAGGAAAAGAAAGATGAACACAAATCTTTTGGCTCAAATCCAAGTCAATCAAGAAAAAATAGCGGAAAAAATAGCAAAGATGATAAGAAGGGGAGAGATAAGGATGAAGATAAGAAGAAGAGCAACCGAGATGGAAAGGACAAAAGGAAAACACCATTAAGCCAACAATCTACAACTCTACAAACCTCAAATGAAATCCCTGGCCAATCAAAAACTCAAATTACCAAGCCTAAACACCTCTACAAACTCACAGCCAACTCCCTACTAAAAGTACATGTCCTAGCCAATCAAACTTCTTTGAAGAAAATAGCCAAACCTCCAATATTCAAGCCACCATTCAAAACATACTTTAAGTCCATTGGAAGAAAACTAAAGAAGAGAAAGATTGAAATGGGAGCATTATGGGATTGTTTTAATCAAGTTGACTTTTTACCAATCTCAGAAGAAATCTCAGAAGATGATTATAATGAGCAAAAAGCTGAATTCATAAACAAATTCTTTGTGGATAATTTGGTAGATGTGAAAATCTACTTCAAAGATGGCTCATTCAACCTGCTCAACAAAGAAGTAATTGAAATTTACTCAATAGTGGAACTTTAAAGGGTGATTAGTCTGATGAATAGGAACGACTCGCATATAAACTTGAGAAAGGTAGAACTGGCTATAAAGCTGAGAGACAGAAAAGGAAGAAGAGCAAGGGAGAAGACTCAAAGGGTTTGGAAATGTTTGAGAAGAGGTCAAATAAACTGAAATCTAGAGGTTTGAGCATGGTTTCTGAATATAGTGTGGTTCTAAATATCAAGACTCTCAGATTTTTAAGGTTCGGAATTTAGTATCTTGACAGTTACTCAATAAAATAAATGGATAAAGCTTGTGGAAGCACTCAGAGGAACTGAGATCATTGAAGAACTAGAATATTTTGTAAGGCTTAGAGACTTGATTAGGTCTCATACAAGTTATGGACATTTTAACTGATTTTGTAACTCAACTCTCATTGTAACTGGTAAGTGACATTTATGTATAAAAGATTATACCTTGTATTTCTGTTTGTTTTACAGTATTAACTTGGGATTAGTCTTGTTATCAGGCATAAATTTGTGACAAGTAATATTCTCACAAATTGAGGGATAGTGTTTTGCAAGACATTCCTTAAAATAACAAGACTAAGTCACTTTGAAAATATTAAGATTTAGTTGACTTGTAATTTTATATAATCTGTAATGGTATTTCTTGAGTCTCTAAAAATGTTTGAATAGACTAGACTTGAGTATTTTTTAGTAAATAGCCAATAAGATAGAAATAAATCTCTGGAAGAAGATCATGCATGATCATGCCTCAGAATAAAGATAAACTGCTTGGTGAAGAATAAAGATGTAGATTGAAAAATGTTTTAGGTCAAATGTCAATAAGTCACAGATCAAGGAATGCCAAGAAGTATATCGAGAAGTTGATTTGGCTTGTAGAGAAGTCTCTTTACTTGTAGAGAAGTCAATTTGACCTATATAGAAGTGGAGATATCGACAAGTCAATCTGGCATGTAGAGAAGTGGAGATATCGACAAGTCAAAATATATGTAGAGAAGTGGAGATATCAACAAGTCAAAACACATATAGAGAAGTAGAGATACCTGACAAGTAAAAAACACATGTAGAGAAGTAGAGATATCCACAAGCCATTTACACATATAGAGAAGTGGAGCTATCGATAAGCCATTCTACATATCGATACATACATCTTTATACACTTTGAAGATCTTGATAACAGCTTCAATTACATAGTGCATCTATCCTGAAGATTCAAGATTATTTGTCAACAAACCATTTTATCATTAAAATGTAAAGTCTAAAAATGCATCTTGAAGAGTGCAAGATCAAGGGTCAAGATGAACTGGACAAAGGAGGATCACAGACCTAGAAGATTGTATGCAAATTTGCAGCAGTTAAAATAGAAATAGACAAAAGGACTTTAGAAAATATGTTAGTCTATTTTAGTGCAATTACTGTAAACTGTGCATAGTTTTCGAGAAGAGTCAACACTATTTTAAAATATAGAGTTGTAACCACCTCTTTCATTCTCTATTATGCATATCTACAATCATGTTTCACCGATTAAGACCCTTCCTACATCTATCATATCTTTTACCTTCCTGAATTTTTACAAGTTTCAAATAAATATCCTTTTCGGATGAGATCTAATTCTATTAGGGTGAGCTCTTGTTGGCACCTTGTTATCAATGTTAATAATGTGAAAATTAATACTAAACTAAATATAATCTGAGTCATCTGTGATTATGGTAATGAGTTATTATAATTTAATCAAACGAGTTTTTAGCTAAAATGGTTGGGGTTGTTAATGTGCATATAGTTGTCTTAAGTTCGTTTTTCGATGAAAACAATATTTATTATACAATTAAGAAGTAAACTGGGATAAAATAGTAGTTTTAACTTAATTAATTATAACAAATATAACAACAAAATTTTATATTAAAAAATAGTAATAACCCGGTTGTACCCCATTGGTATAAAGTTTGTGTACCAAAATGGATTGATTACCAAAATCTTGAATCATTTTTCTTATATGAATATTCATTTAAATATAAGTTGAGCACAACGAATCTTTTAACTATAAACACACGAGTATAACATTAGTATCTCAATATGGGTTAAGCACACAAATATCAAATCATTTTATTTTACGTGAATATTAAAATTAATACTAAATTAAATTGAGGTCGAGTCACCCATGATTAAGGTAAGACGTGATTAAGCTTAGGAGTTTTTATAATTTAATCAAATGAGTCATTAGCTCAAATGGTTGAGGTTGTTAATGTGCATACTTGTGTCTTGAGTTCGATACTCATTAAACACAATATAATTTTTATATGACTAAGAAGTAAACTGGGGTAAACTAGTAAATATAGTTTAATTAAATATAACAAATATAACAACAAAAATTTAGATAAAAAATAGCAATAGCCCCATTGTACCTCACGAGTATTGGCTTTGTGTATTAAACTATATAAATATATAGTATTCTAGTCTTTTATTGTCGGTTTTGGTAGTCGCTCTGAGAAGGATTTATATGATATATTGGGAGATCGGTAAGGCTTGTATCAGATCTGGGATGGTGGTGTATATCGCAAAAACTCACATTATATAAAAAAATGTTCATATTTTAGGGGTATTTGTTGCTCTAATATCAGTTGATATAATTGATAGTTCTGAACATTAGGCTACAAATGGTTCTTATGTGAAGGTCAATTATGTTACTACTGGTTTCAGAATTGATGTAAGTTGGATTACTCGAGATGTCAATGTAATACTTTTTAGATTAAAGAATTTGAATATTCTAGGTGTTAAACAATCTGAAAACTAAAAAGCTATTTGGTTACCTCGATTTTTTTTTCACAATCAGGTTGTAGTTGACAGTTGGGGGTTTGTCCCGGCTGGGTTTCAATGTTTTAATAAATTTTTCACTTTGTTCGTAAAAAAAAACTCGAATCATTTTTCTTATATAAATATTCATTTAATTATAGGTTGATCACAACAATTTTTGTTTACTATAAACACAAGGGAATAAAGTTAGTATCTCAAAATGGGTTAAGTACACAAATATGAAATTATTTTATTTTACATGAATGTTAAAATCAACACTAAATTAAATATATGTCGAGTCGTAGCTAAACATTTCATACCCCGATATTTTTTAGTTTTTAATCATAATGAAAATTTAAAATTATAGTGTAATAGGTGATGGGTTATTATGTGCGTCGTTTTAAGAGTATTTTTTATCTCTTTGCCACATTGAACTATTAACAGTAGTGACTACTTCCCCATGAAATTTATGGGCATACTCGACATCACATATTATATGATTACGGGGATATAGATTGATTCTAAATTTTTTATTCATAAATATTATTTCATGTTCATATTTTTGCACTATTATAAATTCATAAAAAATGATCACTTGCTCTTATTATAAGATCGTGAAAATTATCGGATTAGAGCAGACCCGTGCACGACACATATTTTCTCGAATTCAGTGATTTCTATTTTTTCTGATAGTATTTAGTGTAGAATCTCATATATATATCAAGCCGAAATAAGACATCATATTAACATTAGTTTACTGAATCATTTTAATTACGACAGATATGTTCACATATAATAATTTTTAAGTATCATTGTATGTGTGCAATATACTTTGTAAATGTTAATAATTGGCGAATATGAAAATACTTGTAAAAAATTTGGTTTAATAAGTGTGGAATTAAAAGTAATTGTAATTAGGAGAAAATAATATTGTAACTCTCTCCATTACTATGCTTTACTGTAACACCCCCAGATCCGGGGTCGGGGATCCGGGTCGTCACGACCATTCTTTTTATAAATATCACTTAACTTAATTAAAATAAAAAACCTCATGTTGTGACCCCACAATAACACACACACCACAATACATTATAGTCTCATAGATGAAATTGAAATAAGTACAAGTCTTGAATCCATAAATTAAAAGTTATTACAACCCAAAATGATTACTTAATAAGTTTACAGTTAGTTGCCATTATCTAACACAAGTTATAATTATACATAATTGATTCCCGAAAGTAGGATGCCTGATCTATAAATAAATCTACCTCTGCAGCTATGATAGCTATGATATCAACGGGAAGACGCGGGACGCTTCCCACGCTCTTGCGCTGGGTCTGCTTGAGTCTGGCCATCCTTCCTAACTGTTGTTGTGTGATAAAGAAATGAAGCAAGAGTGAGCATTACAGCTCGCAAGATAATATATAGTTTAATCAATAATACAAGTATCTGAGTTGATAACTTACTGAAAAATCATTATCAAGTGTAAGATGATTACTTACTGGATATAAGCTTAAAAGAAGGTGAAGTTACAAAATACTTCAATATACTTATATCATTTTAGAAAACTACTTGAACTACCACTATTCAAAGTATAATAAGTTTTCAAAGGTTCATCACATAGAAGAGATTACAGGATAAGACTTGAATAGATTAAATCTTTGAAATATCATTTGAAAGAAATGAAGTTACGAGATACTTCATTAAGTCCCCATACATATATATACACCTATATATGTATACATCTCATATACTCTTCTACTATGAAAATTATAAGCAAAGTTGTCATTCCCAAGAATTTTGGAAAGAAGAAACTTTGGCACAAACCTGATATCTTGCTCATCAGGCAAAGATACCAATTAAGTCACATTTTCTACTAGTAGATGGATGAATTCCCCACTGGTCATCACCATGGCCGCAGTAGGACCTTATGCTGGACTGCCACTCATCCACTTACACTTATATGGACTGCCACTCAGCCACTTACACCTTGATGGACTCCTACTGAGCCCATGACGCTTATGCCGAAGCATTTTGATTGGGCTTACTTCCCGAATGCTGGGCAAATAATCAAACTCTTTTATTAAATTAACAACTTTGTTGCACCAAAAATACGCCACGGAGCCGGATCCCTTAGGTTTTGAGCGAGTATTTAAATCCCCTTCAAAAGGAATATCTTAAATTTGAAAATGAGTTTTGGGATCCGCTCTAACTTTTAAAATCATTTTGAAGACTCGAAAACATTTTAAAGAATATTCAGAGTAATGATGATTTAATAAAATAAATTAGTCCCGATATGTTAGAAAATATATAAATATTATTATTTAAATAATATTCCCATAAAGGATAATATTTATAAAAATAAATGAAGTAGAAGTTTTAAAACTCATACTTGAAATGAATAATAACTAACAAAAGATATACTTATACGAAAGTACCATCTTTATTTGAATAATCGAAAATAAGTTTGATTATTATTCAAAACCATCGAATATACCTTATTCGATTAATAGTTATAGAAAACTATATAATATATACTCGGGAACCTCGCCTCCCGGTTTTAGGAAAATGTTCAACTTTGGGTCCCCTTTACTAAGGGTAGACGCAAATAATGCCTATCTCTAGCATAGGTATTATGCAGTTTATAACAATTGAATCGACAATGAAATATCAATATTATGAAACGGGCATGCATATATATATATATATATATCATATCATATCAACATGCTTCAATATATCGCAAGGCTTGCTAATAACAACCATGCATTTATCTCAAGATAATGCATAAATATATTTACATCACAACAACAGTATACGGGTAGAAAACTTGTCTGAGCGACTGGGGGTGGTAAAAGGCCTGGGGCGAGTCAGGTAACCTATAAACAGCACATAAGTTGGAATTAAACTACGGTCGCTTAAGAAACTAGACTTTAACCAATTAGACCCTAACGTTCGCTTTTGCGCTTAATGATTCACATAAGTTGCTCGAGTACCCTCGGCTCCACCATTTTTATAAAATTAATCGTTTAACTTTTTAAGGAGACTCTTT
This sequence comes from Apium graveolens, assembly GCF_009905375.1. Lineage (NCBI taxonomy): Eukaryota > Viridiplantae > Streptophyta > Magnoliopsida > Apiales > Apiaceae > Apium > Apium graveolens. Next base: position 149,364,179 of record NC_133652.1, read on the forward strand.
CGTGAATACTCTACCAACTGACCAATTAATTTTACATAATTGTTTCGTACTCCAATTAGTCATTTAAGGGCCTTAATCAAGGTTTCAAAGTAAAGCGAGGGGTAATGGTTCACTCGCGAAATGCTGTTACTTAAAACAGTCGTTTCTCCTAAACCGTACATCAGATCTAAGCAAACCACATACCAAAACGAAGCTTACGACACGATCTAGCTACATGGTAAGTTAAATATTGGTCAGTGAATTTTCTGTCCCGAACACTAAGTATAAACAGTTGAGTGAAAATGGGCATTACGACGGCTTATGTTTACACGATTACCAATTTTAAACTACAGTAACTCCTTACCAATTCACTAAAAACCACCAACCATCAACAATACAGCAAAAACAAATTATATCAAGGCAAAGTCAATCCATAATCTCAAGGTTTTCCAACTCATTCAACCACAAACATGATCTACTAACCATAACCTAAGATTCATTAACCATTAACCAAGATTCATATCCAAAATCACTACAAATCCAACCAAATTTCTAACAAACAAGGATCATGCTTCTCATATATTATATCAAGCATAACAACTCCTAAATACTCAAAAGTAAATCTAGGGTATGAGGTTTTACCTTCCTTGGTGAGTAGAAGTAACTAAGAAGCTTGAAATAGCCCTTGAAAGTCCTTACAAAAGCTAGATCTAACCAAAAACATAAGATCAAACAATTATAATTCTTGAAAACACTATTCACTCTCTTCTTCAATGATTTATTGAAAAAGATTGTGAAGGAATTTGTGGCTTAGATTCTTAGGATAGCCATAACTAAGTATAAAGGACCTCGGATAATTACCTTACAAAATAACAAAGCTAGGATCTTGAGTTTTGAAATTTGTTCTTGCTTGAAATGGGGGAGGCCGAGAGCTTCTTGTTCTTGGAACAAGAAGTCAACTTTGCTTTTTGTGTTATGAATTGTTTGGTTGATTTCTCTTTTTGCTTTACTAATTAGATTTAACCATGGTAAAAAAATATACTTGGCTAATAATTAACCAATTCAAAATATCTACTAATCATGCTTATGTCATCTTGATTGTGTCATCCTTTTAACACATGTCTCCTCCTTGTGGTGTGATAACATCACCATCCACTAACCTCATTGATTAAACCTTAATTACTTGGCTAATGACCGCTTATCTGTTATACGGTTCGCTTAACTTTCGTTCTCGTTCGTCGTTTGAGGGATCATATCCGGGATCTTATTATTTGGGTTCCCCTAAACCTTTCTCAATATTTTATATTCCTTTTATGATCCTCTCTTATAATCTTTGAATTTAAATTTTTTTAATTATGTTACCTTATACTCAATTCTTTCGGTATCTGGTGAATTTTCAGGAAAAATCAAAGTGTTCGAATTTGGATTCTGACGATCTTTACATGCACTCATATACTCTATGGAGTACTAATAAGATCTCAGAATTTCATTAAAAGAGCTCCTACATAGTGTGGCATGAAAAATTTCCTTAATCAGCATAATTAGCAAAATCAGTATTCATAAGGATTACAAAAAGTCCAAATTTTTTGGGGTTATTACAGTATCCCCTCCTTAAAAGGATTCCATCCCGGAATCAGATAGAAAACAATTGGGGGTACTTTTCTAGCATTGCGCTCTCTAGTTCCCAAGTTGACTCCTCCACATTATGATTCTACCATAGCACTCTGACTAGCTTGATCACTTTGTTCTGAATCACCTGCTCCTTTTACCCATGATCTTCACTGGTTGCTCCACATAATTCAGGTCTGGTTGCATGTCCACGTGCTCGTATTCCACTATGTGCCCGACATCTCGATGATAATTCCTTAGCATGGACACATGGAACGCATTATGAACTTGTTGTAGGTTCGGGGGTAGGGCTAGCTCGTAAGCTAACTTCCCAATCCATCTTAGTATCTCAAAAGGTCCAATGTATCTAGGTCCCCTACTTCATACTCTTTGTCCTTGCGGGCTAAGTCTGCATACCTCTTCTATCGGTCTTGGGATGCTACAAGCTGTCCTCTTATTAGATCCACTATGTCTTTAGTCCTTTGGACCACTTCAGGTCCGAGCATCTTGCGCTCTCCTACTTCATCCCAATATAAGGGAGATCATCACCTTCTTCCGTACAGGGCCTCTTAAGGCGGCATTTTGATGCTGGCATGAAAGCTGTTGTTATAAGAAAACCCGATCAATGGCAAGTGATCATCCCAACTTTCTTTAAAGTCTATTGCATAGACTCTCAACATATCCTCTAGTGTTTGGATGGTCCTTTCACTTTTCCCGTCCGTCTGGGGATGGTAAGTGGTACTCATGTTTAATTTGGTTCCAGCATATTCTTGAAAGCTCTTCCAAAATCCGGAGTTGAATCTGGGGTCTCGGTCTGAGACAATGGACGTTGGGACTACATGTCGCGTCACTATTTCCTTAAGGTAAATGTCCATCAGTCTATCGACTGTGTATCTCTCATTGATTGGAATGAAGTGAGCTGACTTTGTTAGTCGGTCTATAATTACCCATATGGCATTGTGATTGGCTTTCGTCCTTGGTAAGCCTACAATAAAATCCATAGCTATATGTTCCCATTTCCATTCGGGAATCTCCAGGGGTCATAAAAGTCCAATGGGTCTCTGGTGCTCCGCCTTTACTCTTTGGCAAGTCAAACATTTGCTTACCCATTCTGCTACGTCCCTCTTCATGTTGGGCCACCAGTAATATTCCTTTAAATCCCTATACATCTTGGTGCTCCCTGGGTAAATGGAATACCTTGAACTATGGCTTTCATCCAAAATCTCGTCTTTAAGCTCTTGGATATTCGGAACCCAAATCCTGTAGGAATACCTCATTATCCCCTTATCATCTCTCTTGGTATGGATCTCTTCTCCAGTCATTGACTCTCTTCCATCATTCATCACTTTTTCTTGGCACAATATGATCTTTTCCAATAACTCTAGATGCATCACGATCTCAAACAGCTTTTCAGTTCTGGCTCCCGTTACCTTTACTTCTATTTCCATTTTCTCGAAATCTCTTATCAATTCCTTTGAAGACATTATCATTTTGAGTCTTTCCTTCCTACTAAGGGCGTCAGCCACCACATTGGCTTTCCTTGGATGATAGAGAATCTCACAATCATAGTCCTTGATTAGCTCTAACCATCTTCTCTGGCGCATGTTGAGCTCTTTCTGCGTGAATATGTACTTGAGGCTCTTATGGTCTGTGAAAATCTCGCACTTCTCTCCATACAAGTAGTGCCTCCAAATTTTTAAGGCAAAAACTATTTCCGCGAGCTCAAGATCATGGGTAGGATATCTAATCTTGTATTCCTTCAGTTGTCTCGACGCATACGCGATCACCTTACCGTGCTGCATAAGCACGCACCCCAATCCTTTGTGTGACACGTCACCATATATCACAAAATCTCCTTTTCCATCTGGCAACGCCAACACAGGGGCCGTCACCAATCTTTTCTTCAATTCTTGAAAATTGTTCTCGCATTTCTCTGTCCATTCAAACTTCTCTGTCTTACGAGTAAGTCGTGTCAAAGGGGCTGCGATCTTCACAAAATCCTGTACAAATCTACGATAGTAGCCGACCAATCCTATGAAACTCCTTACCTTTGTGGGTGTGGTTGGCCTTTCCCAATTTGAGACCGCCTCTATCTTGGAGGGGTCTACCAATACTCCTTCCTTATTGATCACATGCCCTAAAAACTGTACTTCATTCCGCCAGAATTCACACTTCGAGAATTTGGCATACAACTGTTCTTCTCTGAGTATTCCTAGAGCTATCCTCAAATGCTCTGTATGTTCTGCCTCGGTCCTTGAGTAGATTGAAATATCATCGATAAAAACTATCACACACTTGTCCAAGTACTTTTTGAATACTATATTCATTAAATCCATGAAAGTCGCTGGGGCGTTGGTTAATCCAAAGGACATTACCAAGAACTCATAGTGCCCGTACATGGTACAAAATGCAGTCTTTGGAATATCATCGGGTTTAATCTTTAGTTGGTGATATCCAGTCCTCAGGTCAATCTTGGAAAAGTAGACAACATCCTTTAGCTGGTCGAACAGATCGTCTATTCTGGGTAACGGGTACCTGTTCTTTATGATTAGCTTGTTCAACTCTCGGTAGTCGATGCACAGCCTCATGCTCCCATATTTCTTTTTAACAAATAATATTGGTGCTCCCCAATGAGACACACTAGGTCTTATCATACCCTTATCCAAAAGTTCCTGTAATTGGGTAGCTAATTCCTTCATTTTTAACGGGGCTAACCGGTAGGGTGCCTTTGAAACTGGCGTCGTCCCTGGGGCCAACTTAATAGCAAATTCAATCACTCTATCGGGTGGTAGTCCTGGAAGGTATTGTGGGAATACATCTTCAAATTCGTTAACTACCGGAATGTCTTGCAAGTTGGGCACTTCCTTCTACGTGTCCACTACATAGCTAAGTAAGCCTCATTTCCTTTGCATAGCATCTTATTGGCCTGGGCCATGGTAAAAAATTTTTGCGTCTGCCTCTTCCCTCTAAATATGACTCATTTCTTTCCTGGGATATTCAACTTAACTTTCTTCCCTTTATAGTCTATCTGAGCATCATTGCTAGATAGCCAGTCCATTCTAAAAATTACGTCAAATTCCCCTAATTTAAAAGAAATTAGATCAACACTAAAAGATTGTTCCCCTATGCCTAACTCACAGGCGGGGTGAATCTGGTTAACAGGGATAACTTCATGGTTGGCTATTTCTACTTGTAATGGTTCTATCAAGGGTTCAGCCTTAAGTCTTAATTTATGTGCAAAGTCCCTCGATATAAAAGATTTAGTTGCTCCCGAATCAAATAAAACATTTGCACTAACTGAATTTAGAGAAAGGGTACCTGCTATCACATTTGAGTCTTTCATAGCATCTTAAACTGTCATATTGAAAGTCCTTGCAGTAGGTGGCTTATTGGAGGCAGCCATGCTTGCTCCTGAAGCTGCTGGTTTGTTCATTGGGCATTCCCTCTTCCAATGACCCGGGCGTCCACACTGATGACAAGTGGTGGTTGGAATGACGGCGGGGGTTGATGAAGGGCACTTGGTTGAATAGTGACCCTCTCGACCACACTTAAAGCAAGTTACTGACTTCCCTTTACACTCCCCTGAATGCATCCTTCCACAAGTGTTACATGCTGGTAATGGGGGTCGAGACTGGTTGGAATGGGACACTCCTGATTTCTGGCCGCTCTAGCTCACATTCACACTCATCGGGCACCTAAACTCAGCACTCCTCCCTGAGAGGGACACTACTCCTCGGTTAAACCTATTTGGGAAGTTCCCTCTCGCGGAACCTCCGCCCATACTTTGTGCTCTTCCTTTATATCCCTTTATTCTCTCTTTCCTTGTGCATCTGTTCACTTCCGGCTTCTGTAATTGTTGCCTTCTGCACTAGAGTGGCATAGTCTGTAAGCTCAAGGATTGCCACCCTATTCTGAATCCACTGTTTCAGTCCCTACTGAAACCTCCTAGCTTTATTCTCCTTGGTATACACAAACTCCGGCACAAACCTTGATAACTCAGTAAATTTAGCTTCGTACTGTTCTACAGATAAGTTATTCTGCTTTAGCTCCAAGAACTTGAGCTCCATCTGGTTCTCCATAAACCTTGGGAAATATTTTCCCAAAAACAACTGACTGAACCTCTCTCAGGTTATGATAGCATCCGTCTCCATGTTTTTCTTGGCCTCCCACCAGTAGTTGGCCTCTCCCTTCAGAAGGTAGGTAGCAAATACAGTCTTTTGTGCCTCATCCGTACTTAGAATCTCAAAGGATTTCTCCATTTCCTTTAGCCATGCTCTTGCCTCAACTGGGTCGGCTGGTCCGTGGAACTCAGGGGGCTTAAGGGACTTAAAAGCCCTGAAAGAGTTTGCCACAACATTGTTATTTCCTTGAGGGGGTGGGTTGGGTTGACGTTCCAAGTTCTTCCTTAGTAGTTGCATGAACTGCCCCATGGGATCCATGCCTGGGTTTGCAACCTATTGCTCAACCTCAGCTTCTCCTTCTTCAGCCTCCATTTCAAATCCTCCAATATCAAATATTTCCTCTTCCGCTCCATACCGGGAGTCATCCTATTCAACATAATCCTCATCTTCTTCTTCACTGTGTTCATGGTTTCTACCATCTTGCTTATGGCTTCCTTGGTCCTCAAATCTAGGGTTCGTCCTAGTTTCAATCCTTCTTGGCGGCATGATACTGATAAATTTTGGAAAATTCAACGTTAGGTCACCATCATACAGATAAGATTGTGCCTTACGCAGTTGCTAATATGGGGAGAACGTATCTCATAGTTCTATTATAATATGACAATTCTAATCACAAGAAGTACAGTAATAATAAAGATAAAAAGAGTGATCTCGTCATCAAGGAACTGAACTGAAAGGAAACAAATATATACATAATGCCAGAAATACATAGTTTGATCTGGTCAAAAGTACCATAGTGCTACAGTCATCTGCCCAAAAGTGAAATACATGAGTCTATCTGTCTAGTTAGAGAAAGGGATACTATATACAAGTCAACTATCCCAGAAAACTGGCTCTTACTAAGGCATCAACTAACTAGACGACTAGAATACCACATCACTGGTCCTGAATCAATCATGAGAGGGGGTCAACTCCCACACTCTCTCAATCGCACGACGAAAAATGTAATCAGCCTGCCTCCTGGATATCCTGCCATGTCTGTCTCCATGAAGTGATCGGAGTCTGTTAGGAATATGTTGTGAACTTGATGATAAATCATATAAAACACATTAGTAGATTTAACTTAGTGAATTTTGTAGCACTCGACGGATGATCAAATATAGTCCCGACGGATGATGATTTGACATCCATCGAGTGAGTAGCTTATGTAAAAATAAGTATTATAGCACATTTCTGCAAACAACTTTATGTAGATTCTGTAGTAGCATATGAGTCATGTTGACTACTAGCAGATATACAGAATAGGTTGATTAATTGTAAATATGAGATGTCTTGTAATTCTGCATAAATAAAATGGAGTCAAGTGTCAAATAGCTACCCGACAGATGATCAACAAAGCTACCCGACGGATGATCAACAAAGCCACCCGATGAATAACAAGCATGTACCCGACGGATGATCAATTCAAATATCTGTTGATAGTGACAACACAGTCACATGCGTTGGGTGTTTGCAAAAGGAATGTGGCAGCCTGTTTAGCAGGAAATTGAGAACAAAGAAGCATTACCATTTCCATACTATTATGAAGATATTCAAAGATGCTGGAATAGAGTAATGAAGTAGCATGGAGTTAGACTTGATAGGTTTTGTTTTATTTTTCTGTCTTATTACCATTTAAACTTGGTGATATATAAACCAAGTGTAGCAAGTAGAACAACAACAATAACTATCAAACTAAGTAGAACAACAACAACAACTATCAAACTAAGCAAACACTTTTAGAAGAGAAATAGAAAAAGCTGTACTTGTTTGTTCACTGTAGTTTGTTTGTTCACTTGTAAAGCAGCTGTGAGCTAATTTGGGCTTCACATAGTTCTCAAATCGATATATATATATACATATATATATGTTGTGGATATGTTGTGAACTTGATGATTTTATTAACAAAACACCTTAGTAGATTTTACTTAGTGAAAAATGTAGCACTCGACTGATAAGGAATATAGTCCCGACGGATGACTCAATATAATCCTAACGGATGATGATTTATTATCCATCGAGTGAGTAGCTTGTGTAATAATGAGTCTGTAGCACAGTTCTGCATACACCTTGTTTAGATTCTTCAGTAGCACTCAAGTCATGTTGACTTTAATTAGATATGCAGAATAGGTTGATTAATTATACATAGATGATGTCTTGTAATTTTGCATAAATGAAATGAAGTCAAGTGCCAGATAGCTACCCGACGGATAGCCAACAATGCCACTCGACGGATGATCAACAAGGCAACCCGACGGATGATCATGTACCCGACGGATAATCAATTCAAACATCCGTTGACAGTGACAACACAGTCACATGCGTCGAGTGTATGCAAAAGGAATGTGGAAGCCTATTCAACTGGGTTTTAAAGAATAAAGAAGCATTGCCATTTCCATTCTATTATAAAGATATTCAAAGATGCTTGAATAGAGTAATAAAGCAACATAATATTAGACTTGATAGGTTTTGTTTTATTATCTTGTCTTATTACTTTATAATCTTGGTGATATTTAAACCAAGAAGTAGCAAATAGAATAAAATAACAAGAACTAGACTAAGAACATTGTCTCAGAGAAACAATTGTAAGCTGCATCCTTAGCATTTCTCTGTAAACTTAGTTGTTCATATTTGTAAGCAGCTATGAGCTAATTTTGCTACACAGAGTTCTCTTGATATAATATATACCTCTGGTGAATACATTCAAATCCACCGGAAAGTTTTTAAAGACTTGTGTTTTTAATTACTTGTGTTTTGATTTTACTAACTTCTTATTCCGTACTTTGCAAATCAAACACTTATATATTATTAAGATAGAACATTTTATATTTTTGAAAAAGGTTCAAGAATTCCATTCAACCCCCTTCTGTAATTCTTGTTGCATTGTTAGGGACTAACAATTGGTATCAGAGCAAGCTCTTGAAGAATAAAGAGTTTAAAGATCACAACAAATAGCAAGATGAACAAGAAGGATGTTGGAGTCAAGATTCCTTTTCTGGATAAAGATAATTACCATCACTGGAAGGTAAAAATGCATCTTCACTTACTTTCTCAAGATGAGGCTTATGTAGATTGTATAGAGAGAGGCCCTCATGTACCAATGAGAGCTGCAACTGGAAATGAGCCATCAGTTCCCAAGCCAAGGCATGAATGGTCAGATCCTGATATTGAACAAGTCAGGAAGGATAAAAAGGCCATGAATATTCTGTTCAATGGAGTTGATGGTGACATGTTTGACAATATCATCAATTGCAAAACTGCCAATGAAGTTTGGGATACAATACAGATTATCTGTGATGGCACTGAACAAGTCAGGGAAAATAAGATGCAGCTGCTAATTCAGCAATATGAGCACTTTCATAGTGAAGATAGTGAGTCTCTCACTAAAATTTTTAGTAGATTTCAAAAACTACTAAATGCTCTGAAGTTGCATGGAAGGATCTATCAGAAAAAAGACTCCAATCTTAAGTTCCTTAGATCTCTTCCAAAGGAATGGAAACCTATGACAGTCTCATTGAGAAACTCTCAAGATTACAAGGAGTTTACCTTGGAGAGACTGTATGGCATCCTGAAAACTTATGAGCTTGAAATAGAGAAAGATGAGAGGATGGAGAGAGGAAAGAAGAAAGGAGGATCCATTGCACTAGTTGCTAAGTTAGAGAAAGAGAAGAAGATGAAGATGGAAGTTGTTGAATCAACTTCAAAGGTCTGTGAAAATAAGGGAAAGGGGCTGATAGCAGAAAATGAAGATTCTTTGAGCCAAGATGATATGGAGGATATTGATAAACATCTTGCATTTCTTTCCAGAAGATTTTCCAAGCTTAAGTTCAAGAAGAACTTTGGAGCAGCTAAGCCAAATAGAAACATGGTGGATAATCAAAATTCAAATGTTTCAAATGTGGCTGAGCAGGGCACTTTGCCAGTGAATGTAGAAAGTCAGATTCCAGCAAAAAGAAGTTTGAGCCTGTGGATTACAAAGAGAAATACTTTGAGTTGCTTAAACAAAAGGAAAGGGCTTTCATTACACAAGAAAATGACTGGGCAGCAGATGGTCTAGATGAGGATGAGGATATCAGCTATGTCAATCTAGCCCTAATGGCCAAGTCTGATAAAACAGAGACAAGTTCTTCAAGTAATCAGGTAATCACCACTAACCTTGCACATTTATCTAAAGCTGAGTGTAATAATGCAATAAATGACACGTCTACAGAATTATATCATTTGCGTGTTACACTTAAGTCTCTTACTAAGGAAAATGCTATAATAAAAAAAACAATTTATTTTTAAGTGAGAGGAATAATGTGCTAGAGTCTCAGTTCATTGAATTTATAAAACTGAGAATTGAGTGTAAAATTGCTAAGGATGAATTAATTGAGTCCTTGAAGAAAGAAGAGATCTTAAAGAAGTAGCTTGAACGAGAACAAGAGGTGATTAAGGCATGGAAGACATCTAGAGATGTTCATGCTCAATCACCAAAGTTCAAGGTATTGAGTCCTTTTGTGATGCAACCTGGAAGAAGAATAAGGAGAAGTTGGAATCCAATTTGGTTGAAGGATTGCTAACAGATGTAGACTCAACGGATGATGAGGGTCATCCGTCGGATAACAAAAAGGGTTATCCGGCGAGTGATATAAATCCTCATCCGTTGACTGTGAGCAAACCTGTGAGTAAAGCCAAACTTACCAAGTTAAATGAGAAATATGGATCAGTTTCCAAGAATTTTATTCCAGAAGAATCCAGTCAAGTGAAGAAGGAGAAAGAGGCTAATGTTGGTCATATGACTATCAAGCAATTGAGTGACAGACTGGAAAAGATTGAGGTTAAAACAGAGGCTAAAAAGAAAAATAATAGAAATGGTAAAGTAGGAATTAACAAGAATAACAACTACACACCTAGAAAAATCTGTGTCAAGTGTGGTCGTGTAAATCATTTGTCTGTTAATTGCAAAACTGCCATGCCTACTTCCACATCTGTGCCACCTCATTTTCCCAACATAAATGCCATGCCTTCTATGCCTATGAATGCTATGTCTACACAAAATATGAATACACAGTTTGCTAATATGCCATTTGCACCTAATCCTTATTATGCTGCATTTAGTATGCCTCAAATGCCATTTAGCATGCCCTACTGGAATAACATGTTTACTAATAGCATGTCATTCCCTGTTAACCAAAATGTGCATGATAATTCTGTTGTAATGAATGGTTTCAAAGGTCCAACTCAAATGACTAAGGATGAATCTGATATCCCCAAGTCAAATGAGATAAAGCCTAAGAAACAGAAAAAGAAAGCTAACAAGGCAGGACCCAAGGAAACTTGGGTACCAAAATCAACTTGATTTGATTTTGATGTGTGTAGGGAAACAGAAAGAATCTATGGTACTTGGATAGTGGTTGTTCAAGACACATGACTGGTGTTCTACCCTGCTCACAGAGTTCAAAGAGAGAGCTGACCCAAGTATTACTTTTGGAGATGACAGCAAGGGTTATACTGTGGGATATGGCTTGATTTCAAAAGACAATGTCATTATTGAGGAGGTTGCCTTAGTGGATGGTCTCAACCACAATTTGTTGAGTATCAGCCAGCTATGTGATAAAGGCAATTCAGTAACCTTCAACTCTGAAGCCTGTGTTGTGACAAACAAAAGGAGCAACAAAGTGGTTCTCACTGGTGTGAGAAAAGGAAATGTGTACCTAGCTGACTTCAACTCATCAAATGCAGAATCTGTTACTTGTCTTCTCAGCAAAGCAAGTCAGGATGAAAGTTGGTTATGGCACAAGAAACTATCCCATTTAAACTTCAAGACCATGAATGAACTTGTAAAGAAAAAACTGGTTAGAGGCATTCCTCAAGTGGATTTTTCTAAGGATTGATTGTGTGATGCCTGCCAAAAAGGAAAACAGATCAAAGCATCATTCAGAAAAAAGCTTGATTCAACAATTGAAGAACCTTTCAACTGCTACACATGGATTTGTTTGGACCATTCAATGTATTGTCCATCTCAAGGAAAAGATTTTGCCAAGTAATTATAAATGATTTCTCAAAGTTCTCTTGGACATATTTCCTAAAGTCTAAAGATGAGGCTAGTGAAATCATCATCAATCACATAAGGCAAGTCAATAATCATCCTGATTTCAAAGTTAGAAGAATCATGAGTGACAATGGAACTGAGTTCAAGAATTCTGTCATGAGAGCTTTTAGTGAAGAAAATAGGATTTTGCATGAGTTTTCAGCAGCAAGAACTCCACAACAAAATGGAGTAGTAGAAAGGAAGAACATATCACTTATTGAAGCTACAAGGACAATGCTTGAAGAGTCTAAGTTACCAACATATTTCTGGGTTGAAGCTGTAAATACTGCATGCTACATCATAATATTTCTCTGGTTAATGAAGCAAAATGCATGACTCCCTATCAATTGTTCAAGAACAAGAAGCCAACTCTAAATTTTCTTCATGTCTTTGGCTGCAAATGTTATATCTTGAGAAATCAAACTGATCAGAATGGGAAGTTTGATGCTAAAACAGATGAAGGAATTTTTGTTGGATATGCAGTTGGTAAAGTATATAGAGTCTACAATCTAAGAACCAATATTGTTGTGGAATCAATACATGTTGTGTTTGATGATAAAAAGATTGAAGGACTGCAAGATGGAGATTACCATGAGAGCCTCAAATTTGACAATATGGAGATGGTTAGTGATGATAGTGATGATGAAAGTGATCAAGAAATAATATAAAAGGATAATACAGAAAAATCCACTACCAATGAAGCATAAAATTCAACATCTGCTTCATCCGTTGGGAGATAATATACTTTATCCATCGGGAGACAACCGGCTTCATCAGTCGGTACTCAAAATTCACCATTCATCGGGTCATCAAAAGAAGCTGGAGGTTAGAATAGATCACTTACAGAAAGTTCCCCTTTCTCAAATCAAAGATCCATTACCTCAGGGGGTTTCTAATAATCTAAACTCAATCACACATCAAGACAACAATGAGGCCTCTTCATCTAGAGCTAATCTACCTCAACAGAGGAAATGGACAAAGGATTATCCCTTTGAGCTCATCATTGGTGATGTATCTTCTAGAGTTCAAACAAGGAGAGCAACTCAAGAAGAAAGTCTATATAGCAGCTTTCTTTCTAAGGAAGAACCAAAGAAGGTAGAAGAAGCTTTGTTGGATCCTGATTGGATTCTAGCTATGCAGGAGGAGCTAAACCAATTTGAGAGGAAAAAGGTATGGAAGCTGGTGCCCAAGCCTAAAGGAAAGAATCCAATAGACACCAAATGGGTATTCCGAAACAAGATGGATGAAAATGGCATAGTAGTAAGGAATAAAGCTAGATTGGTTGCTAAGGGCTACTGTCAACAAGAAGGAATAGATTTTGATGAAACATTTGCTCCTGTTGCAAGACTTGAAGCCATCAGAATCTTCTTAGCCTATGCAGCCCATGCCAATTTCAAATTCTATCAAATGGATGTCAAAAGTTGAAAGGTATATGTCATAGCCTATTTGTTTATTCGAGGATTTAACTCAACTCAAATAAGAATGTAACAAGTAAATAGTGGATCTACCGTCAAAGACATCTCTCAAAGTAACATCTATCAAAGGATTCGGAAACAATGTTCATCTACAGACTTGAGGAATTACTTCACTGGAAGAAGTTCAAGAAATTGATCAAGCCTCAGTGATATAAATCAAGATTGTGGATTTAATCAAGTGACAGAGATCTTGTCAGGGTATCAGATAATTACAGGGATTTAATCTGAAGAAAATCAAGTTATCAAAGTCAAGACATGAAGAAACATCACGAAAGTTAGTCACTCATGAACCAGACAGTACTCGAGTGTCAACATTGAAGTGGTGGAATTGATTCATAATTGACAGTGATTTTCAGAAGAATGGTTGTTGTTCAAGAGTAGTATTAATTCTCTATTAATTAATTAAGTCATATAGTTTAATTAAGAAAATAAATTATATCTGCAAAGATTAGTTTATTTATTAATTGAATTAATTGATTAATTAATTCTGAATTAATATTATGAATTTTCAGAATTGATTTTGAATTTATATTCAATATTAATTCAGCATGACAATCAATTGAACTGGTATGACAATCAGATTTCCATACCGAAAGTCATACTAATTCAAATTGATTGTCATACCGAAAGTTCTACTAGCTATGGGTTTGTCTTGCCAGTTCAAACAATTGTCTCACCGATTGCCATGCTAGTTCAAGCAATTGTCATACCGATTGTCTTGCTAGTTCAAAAGATTGTGTCACCGAAAATTATGCCAATTCTCAGATAGTCATGCTAGTTCAAGTGGATTCTGTTGATTGAATTATAAAAGACAGAATCAGCAGAAGACATATAAGATAATTCAATCACTCAAGAACAGAAAATAGTAGCCGCAGAACAAAACATCTCATCTCTCAAACTGCAATTCAAGACCATATATTTCTAGCTTTTAAAGTTAAATCCAAACTACTAGAAATCATTCCCTTGTTCTTGTGTAACTATCTAGCGGATCAAAATCCCTAGAACTTAATCTCAAATTGCTTTTAGCATTTAATCTTTTTATTGCAAAAATAGAAAAAGTTCATGTCAAATTTATTCTAAATTTGTGATAATTTATTTGAGATTAATCCCTTGTAATCGATACCGTTGTTGTAACACCTTTCAAGTTTAATAATAGTTTTGTTTAACTTGAATTTTATTTCACTTTTTTTATTCCCCATTAAATTTGATTAAATGGTATAGTTTGTATTCAACCCCCCCTTCTACAAATATATTGGGACCTAACAATTGGTATCAGAGCCTTTTGATTAACGAACAAATCAAGATCCTAAACTTTTGTGATTTTTCAACTCCTTGAATTTTTATTTATTCAAAAATTCATAATGACTTCACAAAAAGTTGGAACAGTTAAAATTACACTATTTGATAAAGAAAATTATTTTATGTGGAAGAAGAAGATGCTCTTGTTTTTACAAGTTGCAAATCCCAAATATCTGAACTTGTTAAAGAAGGGTCCGAAAATTCCGATGGTTATTGAACTAGAGGTGATAGAAGATGATGTTGTAATTACCAAAGCTAAAACCAATGCAAAAGAGCCTGAGGATTTTACTCCTGCTGAAAAGGAAGAAGCATCCTTGGATGCCAGCCTTCAATTAATTTTAGTTGATTCCCTTGATCCCTTGATGAATAGACATGTGATGAACTGTAAAAATTCCAAACACATGTGGGAAACTATTGAGGTGATTAATGAAGGCACAAAGGAAGTTAGGGAGAACAAGTTAGAGATCCTAACCTCTGAGTATGAACATTTTAAATCCAATCCGGGAGAAGGAATTACTAAAGTGTTCGAGAGGTACAATGCATTGATCAACAACCTGAACATAAATGGAAAATATTATTCAATCAGGGAGATCAACAAAAAGTTCCTTTTAACATTGCCAACTCATCTTGAACATAGAATCACTGCCATAAGAGAAGCGAGAGATCTGAGTGAGATTTTTTTGGAAAGGCTCTATGGTGTGTTAAAAACCTATGAGTTGGAGCAGATTCAGCAGAAGGAAGTCTACCGGAAAGATAGAGTGGTCAGCACATCTACTGCTCTAGTAGCTAAAGGTCAACAACAACAACAACAATCTCAACAGTTAGAGAGAATGGTACAGTCTTCCAAGGCCGAGGAAAATGTGATAGTAGCAGAATATGATCTTCCTACTACAAATCAATCCGGTGATGATTTTTACTCCTTGGAAGAGCTGGAGCAATTGAAAGATGAGTCAATGGCCCAGATTGTTAAGAGATTCTCCAATGTCAGATTCAAGAGAAATCCAAGTTCAAGTACAAGTCCAACTACAATAGATTCCAGAAAGGCGGATCTTCATCCTCTAACACCAGCAGTGGTGGATACAAAACATGGATGGTTGATCGGAGCACCATTCGATGCTTTAACTGTAATGAGTTGGGATACTTTGCCACAGAATGCAGGAAGCCAAAGCAAGTAAGGAAGAACTCTTATGATTCAAATCAGAAGAGTAACTCTGAAAGGGCTTATCTGGCAAAGGGAAGAAGATGGGATGATACTGATAGTGAAGATGAAGAAGTTGGGAATCTTGCTCTTATGGCTATTGATGGAAATACTTCATCATCAAGAAAAGAGGTAAAATTTATTGATGCTGAATTAGTGTATCATCTAGGAGGTTCCGTAGATTGTGCTCGTCGTGATAATGAACTGTTAAGTCAGCAGATCAAAGACCTTGAGAAAGATGTCAATGAATTAAGACTTGTGCACATTAATCAAGACAAATTAAAAGAACAAGTATCTTTTCTAGAGAATAGAGTTAACTGTTATAGACAACTCGAAACTATTCTCAAAGACAAGATCACCGGTCTTGAGACTAAGGTTAAAGCTTACTTTAATTCTTTTTCGAAGGGTAAAGAGTTCTACAGTAAGCAAGCTGTTAATCAAACATCTGGAATATGTTTTGATTACAATGCTGCTATTGGAGAATTAGGCATAAACTCCCCTCCTTATGTCTGTGCTAAAGGTAGGGAAGTACCACATGTGCTTAAGGGTGTTGATAAACCCCTCTATAAAGGATCAATTGCTGAACCATTTGATGAGACCTCCTTTATTATTCAAGAAGAAATACGTGCGGAGGATCGTGCTAATGAGAAGGTTGTTTCCAAGCCAAGTGTGTCGAAAGTTCCAGTCAAAGTTGTTAAAGCAACTGAGACTAACTCAGACACACATGAGTTGGATAACAAAAATGCCATGTCTACCATGCATAATTTGCCTGTTGTTAATCCCTCTCATAAAGTATGTGCTGTTCCTAATTGTATGTCTTGTGCTTTTAATTTGATGTATGCTATTTTAATGGTAAGCATGTTTCTAGTGATAAGACTACTCCTCGTCAGCATATGAATAATAGAAAGCATGATAGGTCTAAGACTGCTAGTCCTCCTAAGACTAGAAAGGAGACATTTATGCCTAAGCCTAAACAGAAATTTGTTAAGGCTGTTTACAAGGTGAAATGTCCAGTCATTGAGAAAGTTGAGAACATTAAAGTTAAGAATGTTGTTTTTCCTGACAAAGGTCAATTCTACAAGTATGTCGGGCCCAATCAAGTTTGGTTTCCGCAGAAGGTTTAATCCATTTGTATTGCAGGGCATTAAATAGGTGGAACCGGCAGTGTGGATTCTTGACAGCGGATCGTCAAGATATATGACCGGAGATAGAGCCTTCTATCAAATGTGGTTGAGAAAGCTGTCCCAGTGGTTACCTTTGGAGATAACAGTAAAGGTTTAACTGAGGGATATGGCTGTTTGCAAGCTGGTAATGTTATCATTGAACTCAAACTTCTTTCAACATTAGTGATTTCTTATTTCATTTAAAATCTTTTGAAGTCACTATTGTACATCATTTCTCTCAAAAGATTAAATGTATAATTTTCATTCATTATAGATCTTAAGTACATTTTATCTCTATATTGCCATATGTTCTGTGATACAGGTTCAACCTCCAATGGCCTTCTTTTATTGACAATCATGAGGTTAAAAACCCACAACATCTATCCCAGACTGTAAAGACAAACATAGAAACAGAACCAACCAAAACTCTCTTACCACTAAAATGTAGTATGAATGAGTGTGAGGGAGATAGTGCCTTAGTGCACCACATAAGGAAGGTTCTGAAGTCAACCCAGCAGCTCTGTCTCCTACAAAGATGAGTAGTATTTAAACTGAGACAACTGCTTGCCCCCATATATCTTCTCAAAAAGATGTAATGGCTGAAAAGGCACAAAAACAGTTACTAGATTCATTCTCTCAACAGGGTGCGTCTATTGAAATTTGCCTGTTGGCCAAGGCATCCGATGTAGTGTCACCACCTCAAACATAAACAATTCTTGATGCACAAGGAAAGGTTACACACATAAAGGAGGAGTTGACGGAAATAAGAGTTTCGACCATTTTAAGGTCAGATTCAATTGTTCAAGGTTCTTTAATGGACCAATTGCCTTTACAGGTATTAGGAGAGGATACTGATCCAAAAGCCATATGTCAGTGGTCAGTGTCTACCTCCCCAGGCTTAAATCCCCTGGATGCATATGCGGATAGTGGATCTGACGTAGGCGCAGATCGGCAACTTATTGATAATGATTCAGATATTACCTGATGAGTCACAAGGAAATGTCTTCACAGACATTAGAAGGGAACTTTGATCTTTATGCCAAATTCGTTGGATCATTGTTTACCTTCCCATAATTCAAATCTGGAACCCTAAAAGGGAAACTAACAACTTGTAGATTATGACTCGCATTCATCTGACGAGTTTAACAAGGATGGGGATTTGCAAACTCCCATTGCACCACCTGTGACCTCCTTAAGGACGGCTAAGGTGATTTTCCTTGCAGGTATAGCTGAATCTTGGAGCTATGAGATGAGTGATACAGTTGTGAGGATGAGTGTAAACACGAGTGGAGAGAAGAGTGAAACACATGTGAGGTACACTAAACAGAATCACACACTCACAGTGAGAAAGAAAGAGAAACAACTTGTTATTTATTTTCCAACCAAGTGACATATGAGAACTCCTTCAGACAACGGCATACATTCCTTCTCTAAGGGGGAGATAAAAGCTTAAGTAATAGTTTGGAGCATTCCTCAACTAAGAGGGAGAAATAGCAGGGAGGAAAGAAAAAGAAAAAGGTAAAGCATATGTATACTACACCACACCATTGTTGTTTGTAACTACGGATCCTATTATACGGGAGAGGTGGTAAACACAAGGTGATCTCCTTTAAGCAGTTGATTCTCATAGGGGGAGAAGCAAGAGAGATATGCGCTTCTCAACAGGAAATGTGGTTGTACAAAAGAAGATGAAACTACCTGAAGATATGTTCAGTCTAGAGGAACATCTATTTGGAATTCTGAAAAATGTTAAATATTATCCAGAATTTTTCTGCTATTTACTTTGCAACTCTGTTTATATCTTTTTCTTATTTGTTAGTTGAGTTATCCTCTAGGTATTTGTTGTTATTTTCTAACAAACAAATAGAGAGAGATTGAAAGGCATATGTCATAGCCTATTTGTTTATTCGAGGATTTAACTCAACTCAAATAAGAATGTAACAAGTAATTAGTGGATCCACCGTCAAATAGATCTCTCAAAGTAACATCTGTCAAAGGATTCAGAAACAATGTTCATCTACAGACTTGAGGAATTACTTCACTGGAAGAAGTTCAAGAAATTGATCAAGCCTCAGTGATATAAATCAAGATTGTGGATTTAATCAAGTGACAGAGATCTTGTCAGGGTATCAGATAATTACAGGGATTTAATCTGAAGAAAATCAAGTTATCAAAGTTAAGACATTAAGAAACATCACGAAAGTTAGTCACTCATGAACCAGACAGTACATCGAGTGTCAACATTGAAGTGGTGGAATTGATTCATAATTGACAGTGATTTTCAGAAGAATGGTTGCTGTTCAAGAGTAGTATTAATTCTCTATTAATTAATTAAGTCATATAGTTTAATTAAGAAAATAAATTATATCTGCAAAGATTAATTTATTTATTAATTGAATTAATTGATTAATTAATTCTGAATTAATATTATGAATTTTCAGAATTGATTTTGAATTTATATTCAATATTAATTCAGCATGACAATCAATTGAATTGGTATGACAATCAGATTGTCATACCGAAAGTCATACTAATTCAAATTGATTGTCATACCGAAAGTTCTTCTAGCTATGGGATTGTCTTGCCAGTTCAATCAATTGTCTCACCGATTGTCCTGCTAGTTCAAACAATTGTCATACCGATTGTCTTGCTAGTTCAAAAGATTGTCTCACCGAAAGTCATGCCAATTCTCAAATAGTCATGCTAGTTCAAGTGGATTCTGTTGATTGAATTATAAAAGACAGAAGCAACAGAAGACATATAAGATAATTCAATCACTCAAGAACAGAAAATAGCAGCCACAGAACAAAACATCTCATCTCTCAAACTGCAATTCAAGATCATATAAAATAGCAGGGAGGAAAGAAAAAGAAAAAGGTAAAGCATATGTACACTACACCACTCCATTGTTGTTTGTAACTACGGATCCTATTGTACGGGAGATGTGGTAAACACAAGGTGATGTCCTTTAAGCAGTTAATTCTCATAGGGGGAGAAGCAAGAGATATATGCGCTTCTCAACAGGAAATGTAGTTGTACAAAGGAAGATGAAACTACTTGAAGGTATGTTCAGTCTAGAGGAACATCTATTTGGAATCTGGAAAATGTTAAATATTATACAGAACTTTTCTGCTATTTACTTTGCATTTCTGTTTATATCTTTTTTTTATTTGTTAGTTGAGTTATCCTCTAGGTATTTGTTGTTATTGTCTAACAAACAAATAGGGGGAGATTGAAAGGCATATGTCATAGCCTATTTGTTTATTCGAGGATTTAACTCAACTCAAATAAGAATGTAACAAGTAATTAGTGGATCTACCGTCAAATAGATCTCTCAAAGTAACATCTGTCAAAGGATTCAGAAACAAAGTTCATCTACAGACTTGAGGAATTACTTCACTGGAAGAAGTTTAAGAAATTGATCAAGCCTCAGTGATATAAATCAAGATTGTGGATTTAATCAAGTGACAGAGATCTTGTCAGGGTATCAGATAATTACAGGGATTTAATCTGAAGAAAATCAAGTTATCAAAGTCAAGACATGAAGAAACGTCACGAAAGTTAGTCACTCATGAACCAGACAGTACATCGAGTGTCAACATTGAAGTGGTGGAATTGATTCATAATTGATAGTGATTTTTAGAAGGATGGTTGCTGTTCAAGAGTAGTATTAATTCTCTATTAATTAATTAAGTCATATAGTTTAATTAAGAAAATAAATTATATCTGCAAAGATTAATTAATTTATTTATTAATTGAATTAATTGATTAATTAATTCTGAATTAATATTATGAATTTTCAGAATTGATTTTGAATTTATATTCAATATTAATTCAGCATGACAATCAATTGAACCGGTATGACAATTAGATTGTCATACCGAAAATCATACTAATTCCAATTGATTGTCATACCGAAAGTTCTACTAGCTATGGGATTGTCTTTCCAGTTCAAACAATTGTCTCACCGATTGTCATGCTAGTTCAAGCAATTGTCATACCGATTGTCTTGCTAGTTCAAAAGATTGTCTCACCGAAAGTCATGCCAATTCTCAGATAGTCATGCTAGTTCAAGTGGATTATGTTGATTGAATTATAAAAGACAGAAGCAGCAGAAGACATATAAGATAATTCAATCACTCAAGAACAGAAAATAGCAGCCGCAGAACAAAACATCTCATCTCTCAAACTGCAATTCAAGATCATATATTTCTAGCTTTTAAAGTTAAATCCAATCCACTAGAAATCATTCTCTTGTTCTTGTGTAACTATCTAGCGGATCAAAATCCCTAGAACTTAATCTCAAATTGCTTTTAGCATTTGATCTTTTTATTTCAAAAATAGAAAAAGTTCATGTCGAATTTATTCTAGATTTGTGATAATTTATTTGAGATTAATCCCTTGTAATCGATACCGTTGTTGTAACACCTTTCAATTTTAATAATAGTTTTATTTAACTTGAATTTTGTTTCACTTTTTTTATTCCGCATTAAATTCGATTAAACGATATAGTTTGTATTCAACTCCCCCTTCTACAAACATATTGGGATCTAACAAAAGTGCCTTTCTGACTGGAGATTTGGAGGAGGAAGTCTATGTCAGTCAGCCTCCTGGTTTTGCAGATCCAAACTTTCCAGAATATGTTTACTATCTTTTGAAGGCACTTTATGGACTGAAGCAAGCACCTAGAGCCTGGTATGACACTTTGTCAAAGTTTCTTTTAGAGAATCACTTCACTAGAGGTACTATAGACAAAACTCTTTTTATTAGAAATGTTAATGGCTCTAGTATACTTGTTCAAATTTATGTAGATGACATTATTTTTGGCTCTACAGATGAAAAACTTTGCAAAAAGTTTGCCAGATTGATGCAAAGTAAGTATGAAATGAGTATGATGAGAGAACTAACTTACTTTCTTGGTTTGCAAGTTAAGCAAGTTAGTGATGTAATATTCATTAGTCAAACTAAATACATTTATGATCTTTTAAAGAAGTTTGATCTAATGGATTGCACATCTGCAAAAACTCCCATGGCCACTGCAACTAACCTTGAATTAAACACTACTGAAAAGTCTGTGGATATTTCAAGTTATAGGGGCATGGTTGGCTCACTTCTGTACTTAACAGCTAGTAGGCCAGATATAATGTTTGCTACATGTTTGTGTGCCAGATTTCAGGCTGATCCTAGAGAATCTCACTTAGTAGCTATTAAGAGAATTTTCAGATATCTCAAGGTTGGTAAGTGAGTTAGGTATGCTAAATTACTGTTGAATCTTTATAGATAATTTGCAAGTTGTAATAATGCCAGAAATTTAATTGATTTTTTAGTCTTAGATGGAATTTTGGCTAAGTCAAAATTTGCATCTCGATGGATGATCTTTATCCATCGAGTTTGATCATCCGTTGATATACAAATTGTTAACAAAAATCAATTATTTTTCTGGAATATTTTATGACTCGATGGATAACTGATTTATCCTCATCCGTCGAATTGTCTTATTTTTAGCCGTTGATTCTCTGAACATTATCCATCGAGTATACTTACAGTTTATAAGCATAACACGACAGATAATTGATGGAATTTTTACAGTTTATTTTTAAACGGCTATTTCGAGCAATTTTTATTGGTTACTTTATTTTACTTTATTATTTTTTACAGTTATTTTTGAGATAGTATAAAAGCTTAAATCATTTTCATTACTTTTCTTTTATCATTCTCAAATCATCTGCTCTAAATTCTCTCTTTCTCAAAAGTAATTATCATCTCTATCTCTGCAATTTCACTCTCTAATAATGGTACCAGTCGTCAAGATCATGTCACAAACTGGATTTATCTATGAGAAGAACAACTTAACGGCTCTAGTAAACAAGGGAATTCAACAGTCTGGTGACTACCACAAGATGATGGATTTTGTGAAGAACTGCAAACTCAACTATACCATGCTAGAATCACCCACCATCTTCTGTGAGGTTGTTGAAGAAATGTGGTCAACTGCTGTGTACAACCCAACTGATAAGGCCATCACACTCACTATTAAAGTTAATGAATTCTGCATTAATAGTGATATTGTTAAAGCATGTTTCAAGATTCCTAATAATACTATAACTTCACCACACACAGACACTGACATTATTAACATGCTTAACTCTATGAACTATGCACTCTCTACTTCTAAGTTAAGTGAAATTAGGAGGTTGGGTCTTAGGAAGGAATGGAGTTATCTATGTGATGTAGTTACTAAGGTCTTTTCTGGTAAAATCAGTCATTTTGATTCCGTTAATATCTCTATGATTAACATGCTTTACATGCTTGTTACTGATAAATTTTTCAACTTTAGTGATCTTATCATAATTGAGTTGGGGTTTAAGTTAGGGGAGTTAAATAAGAGGGGTAAAAATATTTACTATGCTAGATTTTTCATGATGCTTGCTAACCACCTCTCTGAGGAAATTGTGCTTGAGAACCCAACCAAAAAATTAGATTGTTGGATTCAAGAAAGAAGAATTATTACAGATTTGAACAGGGCAAACCATCACAAAGAGGTGCCACTCTTCTATTTCCCTGTAATGGAAGCACCTCAGGTAAGTGAGGTAATTTCATCTGTCTCTACTCTTCCAACCTCACAAATTTCTTTGCATTCTAGTGTAGCTATGACAACTGTGTCAATGACCCAACAGTTGCCTACCCAAGCTACCAAATCCAAAATTTCAAAATCATAGACACAGAAAGCCCCCTCTGGTGTCTCTCAAAAGATGCCAGTTGCAAAATCCACCAAATCTAAAGAGGGGGTGTGAAGGTGGGTAAGGTGGGTGAACATAAAAGAAACCCTAAGGATAAGGTTGGAGAGGTGAGTATTTCCCAGCCTAGCCACACTGCAGTTTCCCAACAAACTGCAGTGCCTAATAAGGACATAAGCTCATTGCTAGTTGCATCCTCTCAAAAGGATGTGACTATTGAACAAAGCTCTCAGCCAAGAGCACATGCCAAAGGGGTAAGGGACACAAGCTCACCCCAAACCTATACTAGAAAGAAGAAACCTAAAACCCTTGAGGATGCACAGGGTTCACACACTGTGCAAACTGGTGCTAAAGACACAGTCACTGCACCTTCTCAAAGTCAGTTTGATGTGGCTCCAATAAATGTGGAGTCACAGCCAAAATCTTTAGTTATAGAAGCACCTCAAACACCAAATTCTCCCACAAACTCTCTGGATGTGGAAATGATCAACACATCAATTCCTGATTCCCCTTCTTTAACTCTGTTGGGGAAGCCAAAATCTAGTGCAAGTGAGCATCATCTTTTGGATGATTTGTTGGCTCACTTGCCAATTCTTTCAGAAACCGTTGAGACATTTGTGCCAAAATTTTCATCAATCTGCACAGAGTCCACAATAGTCTCCACTCCAAACTCATTTATTCCTACTCTCTGGATGGATATTGTTCATCCGTCGAGTAGTGATTGTATCCCGACGGATAAGCCTAACAGCAGTTATCCGTCGGATAGTCAAACTACTAAGTCGACGGATAATCCTCATCCGTCGAGTGTCTCTGTACAGCTTCAAATTTCATCAATTATCTCAAGCGCAGAAGACTTAGTGGTAGTACAATCACTCCTAGGATTGAGCGAAGGGAGTGAATTGAGTGAGAGTCTGGGTTGCTCCCAGGAAAAAGGAGAGGAAAAGAGTGAAAATATGCAATCCAGTACTTCAGGATTGGCAAAAGAGAGTGTGAGGAGTCCTACCTTAGATGGTGAAGGTGAGGGTGTGAGGGTGGGGAGCCAAGGTGAGACCTTGATGCAACAAAAGAGAGATAATGAGAGAAATGCAGGTACAGGAGATATAAGGGTGGATGTCATTGCAAGTGAGTTAATGAATGTCCAGGATGCAGACAGAGAGGGACTATCTCAGCAACCTCAAGCTGTTATAGATTCTACCTCCCTTGATGCAGAGACATTTACTCACCCTGTTCCAGCATATCAACTCCTAGCTGAACAAGGCAATGACAATGCAGAAATGATGCTCAACTTGGTGCACACCACACAGTCAATGCTAAGAGCTAAGGATGCCATCACAGCTTTGCCCTCTATAGCTGGTGATGTTGATTATGAGACTGGTGGTTCAGAAGAATTCTTTGGAGGTGAAGGTGGAGATAGTGAAGAAGAGTCATTGGACATAGGGGAGAAGTAGGCTCCAGTTCAAGGTCAAGTGTAATAACCCCAATTTTTGGAAAATTTTGAAACCCTTATGAATAGTGTTTTTGCTGAATGAGAAAACTTTTCATGCCACACTATGTAGGGGTTCTGTTATGGATATTCTGGGATATTATTAGTACTCTATGAAGTATATAAGTGTATGTAAAGATCGTCAGAATCCAATTCCGAACACTTTGGTTTTTCCCGGAAATCCACAAGATACGGAGAGAATTGAGTATAAGGTAACGGGATAAAAAGGATTTAAATTAAAGGATTATAATAGAGGATCATAAAAAGGAATATAATGTATTGAGAAAGGTTAAGGGAACCTAAGTAATAAGATCCCGGGTATGATCCTTCAAACGATAAACGAGAACGAAAGTTAAGCGAACCGTATAACAGATCAGCGGTCATTAGGCAAACGATTAGGAAGTTAATCAAAGGGATTAGTGGGAATGATGTCATCCAACCAATAGAAAGAGGACAAGGAAGGGAGGATGACATCATGAGGATGATATAAGCATGACATGGGAAGGAAGGAGGTGTGGTTGAATGAGAACCACACAAATTCAAGGGCAAGAAGGTAATTGACTAAAGCAAGCACAAAAACCAAGCAACCAAGCCAAGCAAAAATCATTTTCATCAAAAATCAAAAGCAACCAAGGCTTTGTTCATGAAGCTCTCGGGTGGTTTTCTTAAAAAATGAAAGTCCAAGCTCCTCCACTTACTATTTAGCAAGGTAATTATCTAAGCTTCCCCATGGATAGTTACATACTTCCTATAAGTTTAAGCTTCTAATTCCAAGCCAATCTTTTTCTATAAATCATGAAAGAAGATGGTGAATAGTGTTTTCAAGAACTAAAATTTGTGTTCTTGAAGTTTTGTTTAGATTAAGCTTGGATAAGGGCTTTAAAGGTGATTCCAAGCCATTCTCTTGATTCTCCACTCTCCAAGGAAGGTATAAACTACAAACCCTAGCTTTAGTTTTGAGTAATTAGGATTGAATGTGTTTGATATAGCATATGTGAAGCATGATGCTTGAATGGTTGAAGTTTGGTTGAGTTTGTAGAGATTAGTTGGTTTTGTTGCATTGTTGGAGTTGTAAATCTTGGTAATTAGTTAAAGAACCTAAGTAAAGCTTTTAGTTCATGTGAGGAATAAGTATAAATGGTTAATGTGGATTTGTTGGGGTTGTTATGATGTGATAAGGATGGATGTTTGTTGTATGATGGATTTGAGGTTGGATTTGAGGTTGATTTGGAATGGGTTTGAATGGTTTAAACATTGGTAATCGCGTAAACATAGCCGTCGTAACGTCCGATTTTCTTTGGACTGTTTTTGTGCATATCATTAGGACCCGAGAACCCCCTGCTAGATTATGACCACTGCCATGTTTAGATAGCTCATGTTACGAGCTTCGTTTTGATATGTAGTTCGTTCGATTCCGATGCACGGTTTAGGAGAAACGACCGTTTCAAGTAACGGCGTTTCATGAACGAAACTTTTCCCCTCGCCTTACTTTGAAACATAGGTTAAAGACCAAAAAGGGTTAATTAATGTATGAAACATTTATGGTAAGTGTGTTAGGCAGTTGGGAAGACACTCGCGAAGGAATCGCTTTAAAACTCGTAAAGGTTAAATTATTAAAAATGGTGGAGCCGAGGGTACCCGAGTGACTTAAGCAAATCAGTAAGCGCAAAACAAGCGTTAGAGTCTAAGTTAGTTAAAGTATAGATTTACAAGTGATTTTGGTTTAATTCCAACTTACTTGTTGTTTATAGGTTACCAGACTCGTCCCGAGCCTTTTATCACCCCAAGTCGCTCAGGCAAGTTTTCTACCCGTTATACTGTTGTTGTGATGTAAATATATGTATATGCATTATCTTGTGATAAGTGCATGATTGTTATTAGCAAATTTTGAGATATATTGGAGCATGCTGATATGGTATATATGCATGTCTGTTTCGTAATCTTGATATATATCTGTTGATTCAATTGATTCAGTTGATAATACCTATGCTAGAGGATAGCGGTAACTTGCATATACCCTTAGTATAGGGACCCAAAGGTGAAAATATTTTCTAAAACCGGGAGTCGAGGAGCCCGAGTAGGTTTTGTATATTTGGATATAAATATATATATATATATATATATATACTTATATATATATATATGGTCATAGTTTTCAAAACTATTAATCGAATAAGGTTTATTCGATAACTTTAGCTTTATTTTATTATTGAATATTATTTCGAATATTATTCGAAGGCGTATGACTCCTCTTATTTTATTTATTGAATATTATTTGAATATTCATTTGAGGATCTATGACTCCGATTATTTGCTGAGAGATATTCTTTATTTTATTAAAGAATAAGGTGTCGATAATCAAACTTATTTTTGATTATTCAAATAAAGATATTACTTTCGTATAAGTATATCTTTGATTATTTGCTATTCATTTCAAGTATAAGTTTTAAGACTTCTACTTAAATTATTTTATAAAGATTATTCTTTATGGGAATATTATTTAAATAATAATATTCAGACATTTTCTAAATATTCTGGGGACTGATTTACTTCATTAAATCAGCTTCACTCCAAACATTCTTAAAAATGTTTTGCGAGTCTTCAAAATGATTTTTTTAAAAGTTAGAGCGGATCCCAAAACTCATTTTTTTAAGATCCTCCTTTCGAAGGGGATTTAAATACTCGCTCAAAACCTGAGGGATCCGGCTCTGTGGTGTGTTTTATATTCGCAACAAGGTTGCTGTTTTGATAAATAAATTGATTACTTACCCAACACTCGGGAAGTAAAATTCTTGGAACAAGTTAATCCATTAACAGGCATCGCCTGAGAAATATCGGTGAGTTTTCCTTTCCAACTAGATACGACTTCTTGGTGGAGCCGTATCAACAAGTTTCTACTTGGGGAAAGGGGGAACGAGCTTTACGTTTCAGAGTCATGGATTTCATCTGAACTAGGAGTGGCGTAAGTGGCCGAGTAGCGCCGGCCCAGCCTTATTATATTGGCCCAAATGGCCTGGAAGTTCCGCTAAGGCGGTCCATTCCTTAGGAGTTCAGTGTTCGGTTGACAAGTAAATCCGACAGGTTCTCCTCTACATGTAGAAAATGGTGGGGTTGTACTACTACGACTGATCATCGTAAGTGGTCTTCTTGGCGCGGCAAACTCCCGTAATGAGTTCATCATCCAATTGGATAATTTCTGCAACACTACCCAGAGCACTTCGATAGAAAGGCTACGGTTGGGCGATTGTTGAGTGTTGGCAGGGTCAAGTTTTCAAAATGATGTTTACATCAAATGAAGTATCTCGTAACTTCATTTTATTTTGATAATATTTTAAAGATTTAATCTATTCAAATCTTGCCTTATAGTCTCATCTATGTGATGAACTTTTGAAGCTAATTATAACTTGAACGGTGGTAGTTCAAGTAGTATTTGGGAAAGATATAAGTATATTGGGGTATCTTGTAACTTCATCTTTTAAACTTATATCTAGTAAATGATTATCTTATGCATGACAAAGATTTTCAGAAAAACGTTGAGACAAGGTTAGATATATGAGATCACCTTGCAACGATATTTTTTTTTATACAGTTATACACTGGGACTTTGTGTATATTGTGCATGGAAGAGGACTTCCAATATTTTGAAAAGTATATATGTATATATATATATATACTTAATATTTTGCGACTTCATCGCATTAAGATATCAACTTGGTTCATTTCTTTTGACCAAGACTTTCATGAGTACTATGAGAAGGCTCATATATTGTTAATCATTATACATATTATTTTGGTGGGCTTGCTGCTCACCCTTGCTTTCTTCTTTCATCACACAACATCAGATAGACAAGATGAACCGGACCAAGCTCCCGATTCGCAAGAGGTTAGGAGACGTTCCGCAGTTTTCTAGAAGCACTGATGCCGCCATAGCTGAGGTAGGAACTACCAATAGGCTAGGCTTTCAAATTTTGATGTATCAGATTATGTATATAAATGAATTGTAATAATGGCAAAGAAATGTAAATTTATTCAGAAACCTGTTTAAGGTGTATTGGCATATAATTGTGGAATAAAACGACTTGTGATTATTTTTGGATATTCATCTCTGAGACTATAACTTGTGGTGTGTGTGTTTATTGTGGGGTCACAGTACAGAGTAATTGATTATTTATTAAGATTGGGTGTTGTTAAGGGAAATGGAACTCGTGACAACCCGAATCCCCGACCCCGGATTTGGGGGTGTTACATCAAGCATGCCATCATGGGCCTTCTCCAAGAAATGTGATAAACATCACTTTAAATCTGCTCTCATCCAGGTAATCAGTCAAACACAATCTGCACTTCAATCATCCACAAATTCTAGCACCAAGAAGCTTTTGCAAGCACATCTTGCTTCTCTCCAACTACATCAAATTCAAGGCTATCAACAAACTCTCAATGTCTCCACTCTCAAACAGGAAATTGGTGAACTCAAGAAAGACTTTTCTGAGAGATTGGAAGCTAGACTTCCAGGGACAACAATTACAGACATCAAGAGACAGCTCAAGAAAAACTCAGATCTTGCCACCAAAGTTGATGCCTTAGACAAAAGAATGTTTGCTATGGAAGTATCTCTTACAGTAATTCATCTATACCAAGCTCAACAAACAGACTTAATTCAGAAACAGGTGGCTGCAAAAACCTCATCCTCTACTCAGCTTGATGATAACAAAAAGGGGGAGAAAGAGAGTTCTAGGAGTGAGGGGGAACAAACAGTGCTCAACATTTAAGTTAGCAAAGTAATTGTGCCTATAATTACTATCTCAAAGCCACCAGCTAAGGACAGTATTGATCTGATAAATGAAGCAGCAGCCAATATAAGAGCAGCTGAGAAGAAGTAGTTGAGTCCAATCAACTGGGAGAAAATTGATGAGGATATACAAAAGAAATTTGGGTTAGTAAAGGAGCCAGAAAAGTCATCCATTCATCACTCTCAAGTCAGAAAAATCTCTGTGAATGAAATGAGCATGAACTATCTGGAAAGAGGACAGCCATCCTGCATCAAATCTCTAAAGGCTGAAGTACTTTTAAAGCCAAGGGTGAACTATCCAAAATCATCACTAAAGAACCCTTTGGATACAGTGTATGAGACACCAAAGCCTAATGAGAAGAAACTGTTGTCAAGATCCATTGCCTTCTACAAGGATCCAGCTGATTCAGCTTTGAAAAGGAGAATTGCTAAAGTTTTCAGGAATGGTAAAGAAATTTGTGTGGTGGCTGGACATCCTCAATTTGCTGAAGCAAAGAGAGAAGAAAAGGCAAGATTGAAGCAAGAAAAGAAGCAAGTTACTCTAGATGCTAAAAAGGTTAAACAAAAGAAAGAGTAAGCTGCTATCTTGGCCAAGCTACAAGCGGTGAAACCAACACAACAAATTCCCACTCAGTCATCTGAAATCACTAAATCTCAAGATCCAAAGAAGCAAGTTGAACCACAACAGAAGAAATCTCATAAATACTAGGAATTGGCCAAAAGAACCAAAAGGAAATTGAATTTTGTTGGTAAGGAATTGGAGGATCAGTTTCCCAAGGAATCCATTCCAACTATAACTCAAGCATCAAAACTCTCAGTGGTATTTGAAGACATTAAGGTGGTGGATCCTTACAGGAACATTCATGGTGAACCTATTGTGCCTAAGGATGAACCAATAGACTGGGAAAGTCTACCAATTCCTGACTTCAATTTTCCAATCCTTAACAAGCCAAAGAGAACAAAGTCAAGAGCAGTCAAGAAAGTGAAGCTGTCACCTCTCAAATCCAAATCTCTAACCAAAGCTCAATCCAAAGTCAACAAGGGAGATTACATGTACTTATGTGACATCAAGGAATTCTCTGATCTAAACCTCTATCTAGATGAACTAGAAGAAGTTAGAGGGATTGATGCCTACATGAATCTACCTGAAAGCTTAGTTTTCAAGTACAAGGGAGGAAATGAGACTCAATGGCCACTTTATAGGATCCTTCAAGAAAGTCAATATGTGCTGATAAAGGTTTATTCATCATTCAAGAAGAACTTTGGATTCAATGTAACTGCAAGAAGACTTGTTCTAAAGAAGATTGAAGAACTGAGGAGTATTAGAGCTAAAGATGCACTCCCAAAGACTCTAACTATTCCTTACACATGGAGTAGAGCGCATCGAAGGCCCTACTGGCTGATGGAGTTCATGGATGACAAAGGAGTTAGAAGATTTTTCAGATTTGAAGGCCAATTGAGCATCTCTAACAATGAGACTCTTTTGGAAATGCAAGGAAAGCTAAATCTCTCAGAATATGATGAACTGGAATTCCACAGACAGCTCCAAAATCAGATAGAAGAAAACAACAGAAAGCTTGGAAATAGATCCAGACCTTCAACGAATTAGATTAATCTGCTCAGGCTAGAGGAGCACCTTGAAAATGACTATGAGCTAATCTTTGTGCATTTTGTTATTTGAAGCACTTTACAGTTTTATCTACTTACTCTTAAAGTTGTATTTTTAGAGTGTTTTGTTATCATCAAGTTTCTCTTAATTTATGGCTACAATTCCAGTAGACTTAAATTGGGGGAGATTGTTGTCGATATGTTGTTAACTTGATTGATAAGGAATATAGTCCCGGCGGATGATGATTTATTATCCATCGAGTGAGTAGCTTGTGTAATAATGAGTCTGTAGCATATTTTTGCATACACCTTGTTTAGATTTTGTAGTAGCACTCAAGTCATGTTGCTTTAATTGGATATGCAGAATAGGTTGATTAATTATACATAGATGATGTCTTGTAATTCTGCATAAATGAAATGAAGTCAAGTGCCAGATAGCTACCCGACGGATAGCCAACAATGCCACTCGACGGATAATCAACAAGGCAACCCGACAAATGATCATGTACCCGACGGATAATCAATTCAAACATCCGTTGACAGTGACAACACAGTCACATGCGTCGAGTGTATGCAAAAGGAATGTGGAAGCCTATTCAACTGGGTTTTAAAGAACAAAGAAGCATTTCCATTTCCATGCTATTATGAAGATATTCAAAGATGCTGGAATAGAGTAATGAAGCAACATAGTATTAGACTTGATAGGTTTTGTTTTATTATCTTGTCTTATTACTTTGTAATCTTGGTGATATATAAACCAAGAAGTAGCAAATAGAATAAAATAACAAGAACTAGACTAAGAACATTGTCTCAGAGAAACAATTGTAAGCTGCATCCTTAGCATTTCTCTATAAACTTAGTTGTTCATATTTGTAAGCAGCTGTGAGCTAATTTTGCTATACAGAGTTCTCTTGATATAATATATATCTCTGGTGGATACATTCAAATCCACCAGAAAGTTTATAAAGACTTGTGTTTTTAATTACTTGTGTTTTGATTTTACTAACTTCTTATTTTGCACTTTGCAAATCAAACACTTATATATTATTAAGATAGAACATTTTATATTTTTGAAAAAGGTTCAAGAATTCCATTCAACTCCCCTTCTGTAATTCTTGTTGCTTTGTTAGGGACTAAAAATATATATATATGGTGGATACATTCAAATCCACCATAAAGTTTTAAATACTTCTATTCTTATTACTTTGTGTTTGATTTACTTAATTCTTTCATTCCGCAATTTGCAAATCAAAACACTTTATATTGAGGTAGAACATTTTTTTAAATCTAAAAAAGAAGCCAGAATTACATTAAACCCCCCCTTCTGTAATTCTTGTTGTATTGTTAGGGAATAACAATTGGTATCAGAGCAAGCTCTTGAAGTACAAAGAGTGTAAATATCACAACAAACAGCAAGATGAACAAGAAGGATGTTGGAGTTAAAATTCCTTTTCTGGACAAAGATAATTATCACCACTAGAAGGTGAAAATGCATCTACATCTTCTTTCTCAATATGAGGCCTATGTGGATTTCATAGAGAGAGGACCTCATGTACCAATGAGAGCTGCAACTGGCAATGAACCATCTGTTCCCAAGCCTAGGCATGAATGGTCAGATCCTGATATTGAGCAAGTCAGGAAAGACAAGAAGGCCATGAATATATTGTTCAATGGAGTTGATGGTGACATGTTTAATAACATTATTAACTGCAAAACAGCCAAGGAGGTTTGGGACACTATCCAGATTATTTGTGATGGTACTGAGCAAGTAAGGGAGAATAAGATGCAGCTGCTAATTCAGCAATATGAGCACTTCCATTGTGAATATAGTGAGTCTCTCACTAATATCTTTAGTAGGTTTCAAAAACTACTAAATGCTCTGAAGTTGCATGGAAGAGTCTATCAGACAAAAGACTCTAACCTCAAGTTCGTTAGATCTTTTCCAAAGGAGTGGAAACCAATGACAATCTCATTGAGAAATTCTCTGGATTACAAGGAGTTTTACTTGGAGAGACTGTATGGCATCTTGAAGACTTATGAGCTTGAAATAGAGCAAGATGAGAGGATGGAGAAAGGAAGGAAGAAAGGAGGGTTCATAACACTGAATGCTGAGTTAGAGAAAGAGAAAGAGATGAAGGTAGAAGCTGTTAAATCTACTTCAAAGGTCTGTGAGAACAAGGGTAAAGGGCTGGTAGCTGAAAATGAAGATCATTTGACCCAAGATGACATGGATGATATTGATGAGCATTTAGCATTCCTTTCCAGAAGATTTGCCAAGCTCAAGTTCAAAAAGAACTTTGGAGCAGCCAAGCCAAGTAGAAACATGATGGATAAATTCAAATTCAAATGTTTCAAATGTGGCTTGGCAGGGCATTTTTCCAGTGAGTGTAGAAAGTCAGATTCTAACAAAAAGAAGTTTGAGCCTATTGATTACAAACATAAGTATTTTGATTTGCTCAAGCAAAATGAAAGGGCTTTCATTACACAGGAAAATGACCGGGCAACTGATGGATTGGATGAAGATGAGGATGTAAGCTATGTCAATCTAGCCCTGATGGCAGAGTCTGATGAAACAGAAACAAGTTCTTCAAGTAATCAGGTAATCACCACTAACCTAGAACATTTATCTAAAGCTGAGTGTAATGATGCAATCAATGACATGTCTACAGAATTATATCACTTGTTTGTTACACTTAAGTCCCTCACTAAGGAAAATGCTAAAATTAAAGAAATAATTTGTTATTAAGTGAAAGGAATAATGTGCTAGAGTATCAGTTTATTGAATTTGAAAAATTGAGAATTGGGTGTAAGATTGCTAAGGCTGAATTAACTGAGTCCTTGAAGAAAGAAGAGATTTTAAAGAAGCAGCTTGAACGAGAACAGGAAGTGATTAAAGCATGGAAATCATCCAGAGATGTCCATGCTCAAATCACTAAAGTTCAAGGTATTGAGTCCTTTTGTGATGCAGCCTGGAAAAAGAGTAAGGAGAAGTTGGAATCCAATTTTGTTGAAGGATTGCTAAGAGATGTGGACTCGATGGATGATGAAAGTCATCCATCAGATAATCAAAAGGATTATCCGTCGAGTGACAAAGAGCCACATCTGTCGGCTGTGAGCAAACCTGTGAGCAAAGCCAAACTTTCCAAGTTGAATGAAAAGTATGGATCAATTTCCAAAAACTTTGTTTCAGGAGAATCAAGTCAAGTGAAAAGGGAGAAGAAAGTGAATGTCGGTCATCTGTCCATCAAGCAATTGAATGACAGATTAGAAAAGATTGAGGTTAAAACAGAATCAAAAAAGAAAAACAATAGAAATGGGAAAGTAGGGATTAAAAAACATAACAACTACACACCTGATAAGTATGCTCCAAGAAAAATCTGTGTTAAGTGTAGTAGTGTTAATCATTTGTCTATTAATTGCAAACTTGCCATGCCTACTCCTATAGCCGTACACTCTCCTTTTCCCAACATGAATGCCATGCCTTCTATTCCTATGAATGCTATGTTTGCTTAGAATATGAATGCACAATTTGCTAATATGCCATTTACACCTAATCCTTATATGCTGCATTTAGTATGCCACAAATACCATTTAGCATGCCTTACTGGAATAACATGTTTGCAAATAGCATCCCTTTTCCTGCTAATCAAAATGTGAATGATAATTTTATTTTAATGGCTGGTTTCAAAGGCCCAACTCAAATGACTAAGGATGAATCAGAAATTAACTTGGATACCAAATAAGAAAGCTAACAAGACAGGACCCAAGGAAACTTGGATACCAAAATTAACTTGATTTAGTTTTGATGTGTGCTGAGAAATAGAAAGAATCTTTGGTACCTGGATAGTGGTTGTTCAAGACACATGACTGGAGATTCTACCTTGCTTATAGAGTTCAAGGAGAGAGCTGGCCCAAGTATTACTTTTGGAGATGTCAGCAAGGGTTATACTATGGGATATGGCTTGATTTCAAAAGACAATGTCATCATTGAAGAGGTTGCCCTAGTGGATGGTCTTAAGAACAATTTGTTGAGTATCATCCAACTTTGTGATAAGGGCAATTCAGTAACCTTCAATTCAGAAGCCTGTGTTGTGACAAACAAAAGAAGTAACAAAGTGGTTCTCACTAGAGTGAGAAAAGGAAATGTGTATTTAGCTGACTTCAACTCATCTAATGCAGAATCTGTCACTTGTCTTCTCAGTAAAGCAAGTCAAAATGAAAGTTGGTTATGGCACAAGAAGCTGTCCCATCTAAACTTCAAGACCATGAATGAGCTTGTCAAGAAAGAACTGGTAAGAAGAATTCCTCAAGTGGAGTTTTCTAAGGATGGATTGTGTTATGCCTGCCAAAAGGGAAAGCAGATTAAAGCATCATTCAGAAAGAAGCTTGATTCAACAATTGAAAAACCTTTGCAATTGCTACACATGGATTTATTTGGACCAGTCAATGTGTTGTCCATTTCAAGAAAAATATTTTGCCTAGTAATTGTAGATGATTTCTCAAAGTTCTCTTGGAAATATTTCCTAAAGTCTAAAGATGAAGCTAGTGAAATCATCATCAATCACATAAGGCAAGTCAACAATCATCCTGATTTTAAAGTAAGGAGAATCAGGAGTGACAATGGAACTGAGTTCAAGAATTCTGTGATGAGATCATTTTATGAATAGAATGGGATAATGCATGAGTTTTCTGTAGCAAGAACTCCACAACAAAATGGAGTAGTGGAAAGAAAGAACATATCTCTTATTGAAGCTGCAAGGACATTGCTTGAAGAATCAAAGTTACCAATATATTTTTGGGCTGAAGCTGTGAATACTGCCTGCTACACTCAAAATATTTCTTTGATTAATCAAGAAAAATGTATAACACCCTACCAATTGTTCAAGAACAAGAAACCAACCCTAAATTTTCTTCATGTCTTTGGCTGCAAATGTTTTATCTTGAGGAATCAAACTGATCAACATAGGAAGTTTGATGCTAAAACAGATGAAGGAATTTTTATTGGATATATTGTGGGAAAAGTATATAGAGTCTATAATCTTAGAACCAACATTGTTATGAAATCAATACATGTTGTGTTTAATGATAAAAGGATTGAAGGATTGCAAGATGAAGATTCTCATGAAAGCCTAAAGTTTGAATGTGGAGATGGTTAGTGATGACAGTGATGATGAAAGTGATCAAGAAATAGTGAATAAGGATAATACAGAAAAATCTACAACTAATGAAGCACATAATTCAACATCTGTTGAGTTGTAAAATGCTTCATCCGTTGGGAGACAATCTGCCTTATCCGTCGGGAGACAATCAGCTTCATCCGTCGGAACACAAAGTGCACCATCCATCGGGTCATCAAGAGAAGCTGGAAGTCAGAATAGATCACTTACAGAAAGCTCTCCTTTCTCAAATCAAAGATTGATAAACTCAGGGGAAGTGTCTAATAATCAAAACTCAGTCACACATCAAGACAACAATGAGGCCTCTTCATCTAGAGCTAATCTACCTCAACAAAGGAAATGGACTAAAGATCACCCTTTTGAGCTTATCATTGGTGATGCATCCTCTAGAGTTCAAACAAGGAGAGCAACTCAAGAAGAATGTCTATATAGCAGCTTCCTATCTAAGGAACAACCAAAGAAGGTAGAAGAAGCTTTGTTGGATCCTGATTGGATTTTAGCTATGAGGAGGAGCTAAACCAATTTGAAAGGAACAAGGTATGAAAGTTGGTACCCAAGCCCAAAGGAAAGAATCCAATTGACACCAAATGGGTATTCATAAATAAGATGGATGAAAATGGCATAGTAGTCAGGAACAAAGATAGATTGGTTGCTAAGGGCTATTGTCAACAAGAAGGAATAGATTTTGATGAAACTTTTGCTCCTGTTGCAAGACTTGAAGCCATCAGAATTTTCTTAGCCTGTGCAGCTCATGCCAATTTCAAAGTCTATCAAATGGATGTCAAAAGTGCTTTTCTGAATGGAGATTTGGAGGAGGAAGTCTATGTTAGTCAGCCTCCTGGTTTTGAAGATCCAAATTTCCTAAATCATGTATACTATCTTTTGAAAGCACTTTATGGACTGAAGCAAGCACCTAGAGCCTGGTATGACACTTTATCAAAGTTTCTTTTGGAATATCACTTCACAAGAGGTACTGTTGATACAACTTTATTCTTTAGAAATGTTAATGGCTCTAGTATACTTGTTCAAATTTATGTAGATGATATTATATTTGGCTCTATAGATGAAAAACTTTGCAAAAAGTTTTCCAAATTGATGCAAAGTAAGTATGAAATGAGCATGATGGGAGAACTAACTTACTTTCTTGGTCTACAAGTTAAGCAAGTTAGTGATGGAATATTCATTAGTCAAATTAAATACATTCATGATCTTCTAAAGAAGTCTGATCTAATGGATTGTACAACTGCAAAAACTCTCATGGCCACTGCAACTAAACTTGAATTAAACACTACTGAAAAGTATGTGGATATTATAAGCTATAGGAGTATGGTTGGCTCAATTCTGTACTTAACAGCTAGTAGGCCAGATATAATGTTTGTTACTTGTCTTTGTGCTAGATTTCAGGCTGATCCTAGAGAATCTCACTTAGTAGCTATTAAGAGAATTTTCAGATATCTCAAGGGAACACCAAAACTTGGCATTTTGTACCCTAGAGATTCTGGTTTTGATCTAACTGGTTATTCAGATGCAGATTATGCAGGTTGTAGAATAGACATAAAAAGTACAATAGGAACCTGTCAATATCTAGGGAACAAGCTTGTGTCCTGGTTTAGTAAAAAGCAAAATTCAGTTTCTACTTCCACAGCTGAAGCTGAATATATTGCTGCTGGTAGTTGCTGTGTACAGATTTTGTGGATGAAAAACCAATTGTTGGACTACGGTCTACAAGTGGATAGAATTCCCATTTTCTGTGATAACACAAGTGCAATTTCCATCACTAAAAATCAAGTGCAGCATTCAAGAACAAAGCATATAGACATCAAGTACAACTTCATAAGGGAACATGTGATGAATGGTACTGTGGAACTTCATTTTGTTCCAAGTGAAAAGCAGCTTGCAGACATATTTACCAAGCCACTCGATGAATCCACCTTTTCAAGGTTGGTAAGTGAGTTAGGTATGCTTAATTATTCTTGAATCATTTCAGATATTTTACAAGTTGTTATGCAGCCAGAAATTTAATTGATTTTTCTGCGTTGGATAAAATTTTGGCTAAGCCAAAATTTACATCCCGACGGATGATCATTATCCATCGAGTTTGATCATCCATCAGAATATTAATTGTTAATAAAAATCAATTATTTTTCGGGAGTATTTTATAACTCGACGGATAACTGATTTATCCTCATCCGTCGAATTGCCTCAATCCTAGCCGTTAAATTTTTGAACATTATCTATCGGGTATACTTACAGTTTGTAAGCATAACACGACGGATAATTAAAGGAATTTTTACAGTTTGTTCATTTTTAAACGGATATTTTGGGAAATTTTTATTGGTCACTTTATTTTACTTTATTATTTTTGTCAGTTTATTTCTGAGATAGTATAAATGCTAAATTCATTTTCACTATATTTTTTTATCATTCTCAATATTCAATTGCTCTAACTTCTTTCTTCCTAAAAAGCAATCACTCTCTCTGCAAATTTCAATCTCTAACAATGGCAACAGTCATCAAAATCATGTCTCAAACTGGGTACATCTATGAAAAGAACAACTTCAGAGCTCTAGTGAATAAGGAGATTCAACAGTCTGGAAGTTACCACAAAATGATGGATTTTGTGAAAGGCTGCAAAGTCAACTATGCTATGTTGGAATCTCCCACCATCTCATATGAGGTTGTAGAGGAGATATGGACAACTGCAGTGTACAACTCAACTGATAAGACCATCACATTCACTCTTAAAGGTAAGCAGTTTTGTATTAACAGTGATATTGTCAAAGCATGCTTTAGAATTCCTGATAATACTGTTACTGCTCCCCACACAGACACTAATATAGTTAACATGCTAAATTCCATGGGCTATGCACTTTCCACTTCTAAGTTAAGTGAAATTAGGAGGTTAGGTCTTAGAAAGGAATGGAGTTATCTGTGTGATGTGGTAACTAAAGTGTTTTTCGGTAAAATTAATAACTTTGATTCTATTAACATAGCTATGCTTAACATGCTTTATATGCTAGTTACTGATAAGTACTTTAATTTCAGTGACTTAGTTTTGTTTGAGTTAGGCTTTAAATTAGGAGAACTCAATAAGAGAGGTAATAGTGTCTATTATGCTAGATTTTTCATGATGCTTGCTAACCATCTCATTGAGAATATTGTGATTGAGAACCCAACAAACAAGCTGAATTATTGGGTTCAAGAAAGAAGAATAATTGCAGATCTTAATAGAGCAGACAACCACAAAGGGGTGCCCCTCTTCTATTTTCCAGTAACTGAGGGACCTCAGGTAAGTGAGGTAATTTCTACTGTCTCTACTCTTCTAACCTCACACATTTCTTTGCCTTCAAATGTAGAAATAGCATCTGTGTCAGTGACCAAACAGATGCCTACCCAAGCTACTAAATCACAAACTTCTAAATCCAAATCTAAGAAAGCCCCCTCTGGTTTCTTTCAAAAGAAACCAATTGCAAAATCTATTAAATAAAAAGAGGGGAGTGTGAAGGCGGGTGAGAAAGGTGAGGGACAGGGTGAAAATCAAAGAAACCCTAAGGATAAGGCTGGAGAGAAGAGTGTACCCAAACCTAGCCACACCACAGTTTCCCAACAAACTGTGGTTGTTAATAAGGAAATCAGCTCATTACTAGTTTCATCCTCCCAAAAAGATGTCACTATTGAAACAAGCACCCAACCAGGAGCACATGCCAAAAGAGGTGGGGACACTAGCTCACCACAAACTTATGCTAGAAAGAAAAGATCAAAAACCCTTGGGGATGCACAGGGCACACACACAGTACAAACTGGTGTTAAAGACCCAGTCACTGCACCATCTCAAAGTTAGATTGATGTGGCTCCAATAAATGTGGAGTCACAGCCAAAATCTCTCATAATTGAAGCACTTGATACTCTAAATTCTCCTACACACTCACTGGATGTTGACATGATAAATACATCACTTCCAAATTCTCCATCTCTAACTCTCTTGGAGAAGACA
Organism: Apium graveolens; assembly: GCF_009905375.1. NCBI lineage: Eukaryota > Viridiplantae > Streptophyta > Magnoliopsida > Apiales > Apiaceae > Apium > Apium graveolens. The sequence goes on from NC_133652.1 coordinate 149,404,922, forward strand.
AAAATCCAAGCAAGTGAGCATCATCTTTTAGATGATCTGTTGGCTCACTTGCCATTTCTTTCCGAGACTGTTGAAAATTCTGTGCCTAAATTATCATCAATCTGCACAGAGTGTACAATAGTCTCCACTCCAAACTCATTTATTTCTTCTATCCCGATGGATATTCATCATCCGTCGAGTAGTGATTGTATCCCGATGGGTAAGCCTAACAGCAGTCATCCGTCGGATAGACAAACTACTATCCCGATGGATATCCTCATCTGTTGGGTGACTCTGCAAAACTTAAAATCTCTTCAATTCTCACAAGTGCAGAAGACTTAGTAGTCATACAATCACTCTTAGGACTGAGGGAAGGGAGTGAATTGAGTGAGAGTCTAGGTTGCTCCCAGGAAAAAGGAGAGAAAAGGAGTGAACAAATGCAGTCCATTTCTTTAGGACTGGAAAAAGTGAGTGAGAGGAGTCCCACCTTAGATGGTAAAGGTGAGGGTGTGAGGGTGGGGATCCAAGGGGAGCCCTTGATGTAAAAAGAGAGAGAAATTGAGAGAACTGCAGGTACAGAAGAAATAAGGATGAACAATATTGCTAGTGAGTCAATGAATGTTAATGATGCAGACATAGAAAAACTCTTTCAGCATGATTAAGCTGTTATAGGTTCCATCTCTTTGGATGCTGAGGTATTTACTCATCCTGTTCCAGCATATCAAATTGTGGCTGGACAGGGCAATGAAAATGCAGAAAGAATGCTGAACTTGGTGCACACCACCCAGTCAATGCAAAGAGCTAAGGATGCCATCACAGTTATGCCACATATAGCTGATGATGATGTTGACTATGGGACTGGGGAATCTGCTGATTTCTTTGGAGATGATGGTGAAAATGAAGAGCTCATGGACATAGGGGGAGAAGCATGCACCAACTCTAGATCTGGCCTTCCTTCATGGGCATTCTCCAAGGACTGTGATTTTCAACATTTAAGGTCACTCTCATTCATCAAATTCAGGAAATACACAATGCTATTCAATCTACCACAGATGTAGGCACCAGGCAGCTCTTACTGGCTCATCTAAATTCTCTGCAACTGTATCAAATCCAAGGCCTCCAACACAACCAGGATATCACTTCTATCAAGACAGAGATCAATCAAGTAAAGAAGGATATTTTTGAAAGATTAGATACCAAACTTCCAGAAGCCACAGTGATTGATATTAAAAGGCAACTAAGGAAGAACACTGATCTTGCAACCAAGGTAGAATCCTTGGATAAAAGAATGACTGCTATGGAAGCCTCTCTAACAGCTATACATCTACATCAAGCACAGCAAACAAACTTTCTCCAAAATCTAGTGGCAGCACAAACCTCTTCCTCTACTCAACTTGCTGATAACAAAAAGGGGGAGAAAGAAAGTGTTATTGTCCCAATCAGTCAAGAGGGATCAAGGAGTGATGGGGAGTAGAAAGTGCTAAACATCCAAGTCAGTAATGTAATTATGCCAACAATTGCTTTCACAAAGCCACCAGCCATGGATAGTATTGATATCATAAATCTGGTAGCAGCAAAGCTAAACACAGATGACAAACTTCTAAAGATTGATGTAGCAGCAGCTGAGAAGGAGTTGAAAGAAAAATGGAGAAAGATAGATGCATAAATTCAACAAAAGTTTGGGCCAATTCGTAAGCCAGAAAAAACATTCATTCATCACTCTAAAGTCAAGAACATTTCTGTGAATGAAATGAGTATGAACTATCTGGAAAAAGGCCAAACATCTTGCATCAAATCCCCAAAAGCAGATGTTATCATGAAGCCTAAAAAAAATTACTCAAAGTTTTCAGACAACAATCCTATGGATACTGTGTATGAGACACCTAGGCCAGATGAGAAGAAACTATTGGCTAGGTCAATTACCTTCTACAAAGATCCAGCTGATTCAGCACTCAAAAGAAAATTAACCAAGCTTTACAGAAATGGTAAGGAAATTTGTGTGGTGGCTAGACACCCAATGTTTGTGGAAGCTAAGAAGGAAGAGAAAGAAAGAATCAGGCAAGAAAAGAAGCAAGCTGCTCTGGATGCTAAAAAAGCTTAAATAAAAGAAGAAGCAAGCTGTTATCTTGGCCAAGCTTCAAGATGTAAAAACCACAACAGAAATTCCTGTACAACCAACTGTAATTGCTGAACCTATGGATCAGAAAGTGCAAGAAGAACCACAATATAAAAGAAAATTCAGATATAAACTCCATTCCAAGATGAAATTGAACTTTAGTGATGAGGAAAAGGAAGACCACATTCCCAAAATGTCCATAACTACAACCTAAACATCAAAACCCTCAGTGGTATTTGAAGAATTCAAGGTGGTGGATCCAACTAGGAATATACATGGTGAGCCCATAATTCCTAAGGATGATCCAGTGGACTGGGATAGTTTGCCCATTCCTGAGCTAAACTTTCCCATCTTCAAGACAAAGAAGACAAAGACAAGAGCTAGAAAGAAAGTGTAATCAGTGATTCTCAAATCCAAGACCCTAGTCAAATCTAAATCCACAGTCAACGAAGGAGATATATTGTAAATCTGTGACATCAAAGAGTTTTCTGACATTAACCTCTACTTAGATGAATTGGAAGAAGTTAGAGGAATTGATGCTCACAGACATCTTCCTGAAAGACTGGTATTCAAATACAAGGGAGAAAAAGAGATCATATGGCCACTTCACAGGATCCTCCTAGAAAGCCAATCTGTGCTAATAAAGATTTACTCATCTTTCAAGAAGAACTTTGGATACAATGTGACAACTAGAAGATTAGTTCTAAAGAATATTGAGGAGCTGAGGAGTAATAGAGCCAAAGATGCACCCTAAAAAACTTTATCTATTCCCTTCAAAGGAAATAGAGTGCATTTGAGGCCTTATTGGTTGATGGGATTCATGGATGAAAAGGGAGTTAGAAGATTTTTCAGATTGGAGGACTAATTTAGTATCTCTAGCAATGAGACTCTATTGGAAATGCAAGGAATGCTAGATGTCTCAGAAGCTGATGAACTCGAATTCCACAGACAACTCCAGAACCAGATTGAAGAGAACAACATGAGGCTTGGGAAGAAACCTAGAAAATCAAGGACATAGACTTATCTGTACAGACTAGAGGATCACCTTGATAATAATTGTGAGTAATTTCTTTATATACTTTACATTGTTCAATTTTCAGTAAATATTGCAGCACTTATCAGTTTTATCTACTATTTTCAATTTTTATTCTTAGAGTGTTTTGTTATCATCAAGTTTCTCTTAATTTATGGCTACAATTCCAGTAGACATAAATTGGGGGAGATTGTTAGGAATATGTTGTGAACTTGATAATAAATCATACAAAACACATTAGTAGATTTAACTTAGTGAATTTTATAGCACTAGACAGATGATCAAATATAGTCCCGACGGAAGATAATTTGACATCCATCGAGTGAGTAGCTTTATGTAAAAATAAGTATTGTAGAACATTTCTGCAAATAACTTTATGTAGATTCTGTAGTAGCATATGAGTCATGTTGACTACTAGTAGATATGCAGAATAGGTTGATTTTGTGTAAATATGAGATGTCTTGTAATTCTACATAAATGGAGTCAAGTGTCAAATAGCTACCCGATGGATGATCAACAAAGCTACCCGACGGATGATCAACAAAGCCACCCGACGGATAACAAGCATGTACCCGACGGATGATCAATTCAAATATCTGTTGACAGTGACAACACAGTCACATGCGTTGGGTGTTTGCAAAAGGAATGTGGCAGCCTGTTTAGAACAAAGAAGCATTACCATTTCCATGCTATTATGAAGATATTCAAAGATGATGGAATAGAGTAATGAAGTAGCATGGAGTTAGACTTGATAGGTTTTGTTTTATTATCCTGTCTTATTACCATGTAAACTTGGTGATATATAAACCAAGTGTAGCAAGTAGAACAACAACAACAACTATCAAACTAAGCATACACATTTAGGAGAGAAATAGAAAAAGTTGTACTTGTCAAGAATTTCTCTGTAGTTTGTTTGTTCACTTGTAAAGCAGTTGTGAGCCAATTTGAGCTTCACAGAGTTCTCAAATTAATATATATATATATATATGTATATCTGGTGGATACATTCAACTCCACCAGAAAGTTTTAAAGACTTGTGTTTTTATTACTTTGTGTTTGATTTACTTAATTCTTTCATTCCGCATTTGCAAATCAAAACACTTATATATATTGAGATAGAACATTTTTTTAAAATCTCAAAAAGAAGCCAGAATTATATTCAACCCCCCTTCTGTAATTCTTGTTATATTGTTAGGGAATAATAGAGTCTCGCATGGGCCATAAGCTCTATCCCAGTCATCTCTCTCCTCAGATATCAGGGTATGGTAGCTCTAGCCTCATGAGCCCGTGCACGTCTACCAGCTCTCTCTGTATCTAAATCTCTCCTGGCCTCATCTAGCCGGGCCTCAGCAACAACCAATCGTGTCCTCAGAACATCCTGAACATAGCCGTGAGGTAACAAAGACTTCCTATGGGTAGGGTCGAGGGGTGGTGAATCTGGATCCGCTGGGGGTGCCTCCTCGGTCTTCCTGGGCTCGGGAGTATGGGTCTCAGAGACGTCATCATAGGGGCTCCAAGGTAGTGGTGGAGGGGTAGAAGCTCTGACCATGGGGAGCGAGGGTAGGTGGGTATCAGTATACTCCACGATAGCACCAACATTCTCCTCAGCAGGGGCCACAACCTCCTCAGCTACTGGGACCTCATCCGGGTCCTCCTTATCTGAAATCTCAATAACCTCTATCTCTGACTCCTCTGAGGGGTCCTCCTCATCTGCATCATCCTCCTCAGGCTCCGCCTAATCCTCGGCACCTAGCAGTGCCTCATCATGCTCATGCTCGAACATCTATGGGTCCTGTATCTCGTGCGCCTACACATTAAACGAGCTAAGTTACTATCATGATACTTATAAGAATTCCCGTAAGGGTTTTAACTGTCAGCGCTACTTTAATTAGTCCGACTATGAACTTGGCAAGAGTTCTTATTATCTTTGTGAGTTTATTATTATATCATCGCATTATCTCTGAGGTTTATAACGCTTAGCTCCGATACCATTTTTGTAACACCCCCCCAGATCTGGGGTCGGGGATCCGGGTCGTCACGGTCATTCTTTCCATAAATATCACTTAACTTGATTAAAATAAATAACCTCATGTTGTGACCCCACAATAACACACACACCACAACACATTATAGTTTCAGAGATGAGATTGAAATAAGTATAAGTCCTTAAATCCATAAATTAAAAGTTATTACAACCCAAAATGATTACTTAATAAGTTTACAGTTAGTTGCCATTATCCAACAGAAGTTATAATTATACATAATTGATTCCCAAAAGTAGGATGCCTGATCTACAGATAAATCTACCTCTGCAGCTATGATATCAACGGGAAGACGCGGGACGCTTCCCACGCTCTTGCGCTATGTCTGCTTGAGTCTGGCTATCCTTCCTAACTGTTGTTGTGTGATGAAGAAATGAAGCAAGAGTGAACATTACAGCTCGCAAGATAATATATTATTTAATCAATAATGCAAGTATCTGAGTTGATAACTTACTGAAAAATCTTTATCAAGTGTAAGATGATTACTTACTGGATATAAGCTTAAAAGAAGATGAAGTTACAAAATACTTCAATATACTTATATCATTTTAGAAAATCACTTGAACTACCACTGTTCAAAATATAATAAGTTTTCAAAGGTTCGTCACATAGATGAGACTACGAGATAAGACTTGAATAGATTAGATCTTTGAAATATCATTTGAAAGAAATGAAGTTATGAGATACTTCATTAAGTCCCGATATATATATATACACCTATATATGTATACATCTCATACACTCTTCTGCTATGAAAAGTATAAGCAGAGTTGTCATTCCCAAGAATTTTGGAAAGAAGAAACTTTGGCATAAACCTGATATCTTGCTGATCAGGCAAAGATACCAATTAAGTCACCTTTTCTACTAGTAGATGGATGAATTCCCGACTGGTCATCACCCTGGCCGCATTAAGACTTTATGCTGGACTGCAACTCAGCCATTTACGCTTAGATGGACTGCCACTCAACCACTTACACCTTGATGGACTCCCACTGAGCCCATGGCGCTTAAGTCGACGTATTTTGATTGGGCTTACTTCCTGAATATTGGGCAAGTAATCAAACTCTTTTATTAAATTAGCTACTTTATGTGGGATCTCTCGAATCTTGGCCCTGCATTTTATGATATTAATTAAAAGAGTACGAATAGAACATTAACCTTAATCACTACGGCGCAAGCGATTCAAATCCACGTCTTCTACTGTATTCCCTGAATCTCCTTGGACGAAGTGTGGGCTTCGATCTCCCAAGGTGTATGTAAGAACCCAAATTGTTGGACATCGATAAAAGACTTAGATGAATAGTGATTTTTCATACAAACAAAAAACTTTTGTGACCACACCATATACAAGTATGAATTTTACGATTCCGAGTTCACAGCGCATCTTAAAATGGAAAATAAGTGTATGTAAACGTCGTTAGTTTTCCAAAATGACCAATATTTAAAACGACCACTTTTACGGGTTAGTGAATAATACGAGGCGTATATTTGGAGTGAGAGAGGATATAAGGATCCAAGTCCATGGAAAAATAATCAACTACAAGTATTGAATTACTAAAGAATTACGATATGAGAGTTTCGTCGCGTAACGTCTCGAGGGATTACCGAAATAAATTGGTAACCGTTAAATGATAAATAACCAACTTGCACCCATACAAACCTCATGCAAGAGCCATGCAAACCAATTAGTTTCAAGCCAACTAGAATAGTAGAACCAAGGGAATATGGTTAGAAACATGATTCCATAATTTAGGGATTCATGGAAGATGTTTGAGCAAGCTTGGACACTTGGCTATACAAGTGAATAAATTGGCTTTATTGAGAGCAAGGACCAGCCATATACATTGCATATACACCACACATTTCAATTATAGTCATTCTTCTCCAAGAAGCCAAGCAAAACCCTCTCCTTTCTCTCTTTTTCTCCGCTTCTCCAAAACTGCCCAGCATGAACAAAAGAGAAAGAAAAATTCATATCTCAATTTCTAGAGCTCCTAAAATCATGAAATTTTTATCAAAGATTCTTCATATCATGGGTAAGACTCGCCCAAAATTTCAAGTCCATTGGTATATTTTTCAATTTTATAAAAATGTTTTAAGGAGGTGCTGAATAGTAACTCCGAAAATCTCTAACTTGTTTTCTTGATTTCTCTTGTTAGTTTAAGGTTTGTTATGGATAGATCAAGTCTCTCCAAGGTTACTACAGTCCTCCTAGATGTTCTAAGGATCCAATAAAAGTATAAACATCATCCACCCTTTTGATTTAGTTGAGTTTTAAACTTGAGTTTGTGTCATAGTTAAGTATATATTGATTTATGGAGTTTGGATTATAAAAGATTGATTTTGATGGTTGGATGGTAAGATATGGATATTATGAGTTGTTCTTGATGTTCTTGAGATTATGAGATATTGAAATGGTAGATCCTTGGATGTTGATAAAGTGATGATGGTTTGGTTGTGTTTGAGAATGGTAAAGTACTTAAAAACAAGCCGTCGTAATGCCTGATTTCTGACTGCCTAGGTTAAGAAGAAAACTGGGAATAAAACTTATAGAACCTTGGATATAATCTACTTGGAATAGATAGAGCATGTTATAATCTTCGCGTGATCTTCGCGTGGGCGCTTGAATCGCTTGATTACGATTTACGGTTTAGGATCTATGGCCGTTTTAGTAAAACCGGTTTTCGTGGCGTACACTTGCGAATTTGCCGAGTTGGTTACAATAAAAGCTCACTTAAACATTTTATAAAATCATGAAAATTTTACAGGAGCTATATATAGATGGAATAAAGGTCTCTGAAAAATTTGAGCTTAAAATAATGATTTTTCAATTTTATAAAAATGTTGGAACCAAAGTCGCGCGGTAATGCTACACGATGCGTAGCCACTGCCTAGCTACTGCCCTGTTTTGATTAAATCTGGGAAATTTGTTTTCTAAAAAGGAAAGAGTTTGTTTTTGATTAAAAATTAGAAGTTATCTAGATCGTGCACGCGAAGACGGCATGTCGATTGATTTAACGGTTTGTGTGTTATGAGCGTTTTAGTAAAACTAGCGCAAATAGTAGAAATCCATAGTCGACCGAACTTTGGAAATGATTTCACCTATTTAAATTCATATTTTCAAATCAAAACTTTTGTGATAATTATCAAAAACACTCAAGGAATCCTTGAGGTGGTTTCGTATTTAAATCTTAATTTTTCGATTTATTAAAAATGCTAGCGTGCAAGTCGCGTAATAGTAATTCAATGAAAAGTCAACTATGGAAGTACTACTTTGACCGCCCGTTTTGTCCAAGTTAATAATATAATTTGGAGATGATCAAAACACGAGAGTTGTTAAGGATTGTAAGAAGAACACATAGGTGTGTCAAACGAGATTTTAAATGGACAGTAACGAGGTGTGAGATGTCGTAAGTTAAATGAACCCGAGAGAGTGAAGATCGAGTAGAGTGCGTCCACTTAGAATAAGTCGATCATTGGTTAACCCGACTAACCGAGGTTATATTATGTCTTGGTAGAGGTTCCAAGACCGAGAGGGATACATCAAGGTAGAGCTTGGACATCAGGTAAGTTTACGAAACCCTATCACAAATTATCCATGCTATATACACTGTTGTGATATTGATGCCATAATTTACAGTTTGAAAATATATGCTTGTCTGTGATATCAATACATTCGAATTATGCGATTGTTTTCGAAAACAAACTTCATTTTATACGAGTATGAGAAATTGAAACGTAATTTTATTATAATACAAGATAGTGGGAGTCAGAGATATTTTAAATCGATTTAATGCCGGAACGAGCCGGACACGGAAGATTTCTATTTCAATAAACAAAGTACTTTCGCGTAACATACATATTAAGCGAACGATTGAGATTTGATTTATAACTATAAGAGATAATCGAATATTCACTCAAGGGATATCCTATTTGATTATTTATTTATAAGTAATACCTAAAGAGTTACTAAAATATCCGGAAAATACTTAAAGAGATATTGAAAAGTTTTTAAAACAATTCACTCTATCTAAAATGTATGTAACCATTCGAAGGATAATTATAAGATGTCAAATCCGGTCTTAAGTATTTAATTAAGATTTTTATCAATTCATTGAACCTTATTGACAAACATTTTGAACTTAAGGTTTTATCAATTCATTGAACCCTTCTTAAAAATATTATGAGACCGTAAATATTTAATATTACGTACCTCTAAAAATCATTTAAAAATAGACATATTTCCCAAGGATACTTTCTAAATTATTCAAAATTTCTCGGAAGAGATCAATCATCTGAAACTTATCAAAACCTTAGGGAACTTAGTCTAGGAGCATAAGGGTTTTGCTTCCTCGCTCAATGAAAAACAAGTGAACAATATATGTAAAACTTTACTACAGTTAAGGGTTTGAAAATGATTTTAAATTCAAAACTCCGACAACTCCCAAGGATCAGTTGAATTAAAAGTGATGAATAAATCATCTTATTTAAAGGTCAACTCAGAACGATCTATTCCTTCGATAAAGGATTTTGTGTAAATGATATAATTGTTTTGGGACTGGAATGTGGCCTGCCCGGCACAGAGAGGTATCGAGTAGTGACTAGGCGCGGAGTGGCGTAGTATACAGTTATATGGTCTCTGTGACCATTGACTTTCGGACTTGCACGGAAATGGGCAACCATCGTGTAATGTCTTGATAAGCCCAAAGGCGGCTAGGTTTGTATTCCTTCTACTAGTAGAGAAAATTTCGTACTCGGCTGATCACCGGTACGTGATTTATTCTAGTATAGTCCCTTTCTTCCATTTTGGAAAATTGTTGTGTAATCTACAACAGAAGGCCGATAAGGCTGCGTTTAAATCATGAGATACATGATGTGAATATCAAATCCAGTTTATAATTCTGGTTCCAGTAAAATCTTGAAGTTTGAAAAAGAGACGGATACAAGTATAAAGTGGATATAATGTTACAGTTGATTTTGAGAATATTACAAGTTTGACAAGCATATATATTTTCAGAAATCTTTGAAAAATATGAAGTACATTTATTGTGATATATATATATATGTATACATATAAATATATATGTACTTTGCTGAGCCATAGTGCTCACTCTTGCTTTTATATATTATATCACAACAGATAGCCAGTATGCTGGAGAGAAGGCAATTGCGTGGAGAATACGTAGATTGCCCACAAACTCTTTGCAGCTTTGCTCAGGTGGACCAGAGTATGCAGATAGGATGTTGTTTGAGTTAGAAATATTCATAACTTCATGTAGAGGTTATGAGAAATAGTGTGAGATCCTGGAAAGTGTATTTGATGTGTAATAACAGATGTTATTGGTTATGTATTATTTCTAAGGTTATAACTTGTGTGTGTGAAGGATTGGGGTCTTTAATGTGATTTTGTTGGATTATTGAGATTAATACAGGTTTCAAAGGATTTAATGGATGTGTGATGACTCAGATTCCTGACCCCGGATTTGGGGGTGTTACAGAAGTGATATCAGAGCAATAAGTTATAGTACTTAGAGACGATAGTGTTGGGAGTTATGTATAAGTGAGAGGTTAACGTAAGAGCTTATATAGAGTTCATTATTGGACTACCGGATGTAGTACCAATGAGTGAGTTCGATTGAGATGTGTATTTGAGGTATTATACTAAGACAATTAGAAATAGTAATGATGATCGTTATGTGGTAAGGAGAGTTGAAAATTATTCATGATTTGGAAGAGGAATGGATATAAAATGCGGAGCTGAGTCTCTAGAGCCTTTGAGGTAAAGACAGTATTACCAGAACCGTAGGATGATTGAGTATAATAAGAACCTTGTTATTCATAGTGCTTATAAGTTGCCTTGAGGAGGCATTATATGTGAGGACCAAGGAGTCAAAAATCTTTTACGTAATGGATGTCATATAGTTAACTAGACTAATTGGAGGTATGGCTTCGTCTATTAGGGTTCAGTACCCGACAAACAGTGATTTCACTAGAAATAGTGTTTGTTATACCGTTGAGAATTCTATTACCGTACGAAAGGTTTTAACGCATCATGAGAGGGTTGTTATTGGAAGAACCTGCCATGCGTAGTACGAGTTTGTTACATCTGTTGAGCGATGATGGTTCAAGTAGAATTCAAGAATTGTGGAAATCGATAGTAGGACTTCAACAAAGCGTCATATTACGATGATGATGCAGGAATCTTCAAACTTATCGAAGGAGAAGGTCAGCGAGTCCGGTGTTGGATTCATAGTAGTAGGTTGTAACTAGAGACTACGCTTATATTTTCGGCACACTGTTGTCTCCTATTAACATATCGAATCGACCGCGTAGGCACGAAGTCTATAATGCCCAAAAGAAGAATGGCGAGTATAATTTCAAAACCCAACGAAATGCGTAATCGTAAGATGATGTTGAGAGGCACATTAGTTGGTATATAGAATACAAAGACAAGTAGACGCGATCATCCTCGGGCAAGTAATGATGAGACGTAAGAATAATCAGTGACCTATTTTAGCACCTACTTGCTGTCACATTACTCCCTCCAAGCTATTCATTATTCGTGTTACCTTCATAAGTTATATCAGGTAATACTTCTATTTTCTACTTCAAACGAGTGGAACAATAAACCAATGATCTATCTTTTCTAAACCAAGACTTATTCTAAATCTACTATTTGATCCAGGAACTTCTGTTCAAAGTTTATTACCATCTTATTCGTCTCAGATGTAGTTATACTTCTTTCAATCACCCAAGGAGTGTTTGATGAACAATTCCTTCGTTAATAGACTAATACTCCTTGATGAGTATTGGTATTTTATTCTTGCTATCATACTTGAAATCTCCACTTGATCTCGTATATATTTAATTATTTTTCAAAAACCTGGTTACTCAAAAATTCAGAGATTCTTCTTGAATTCTCTTCTACTATACAAAGTGTGATTGTTCACGAAATCATAGTAAGGGTATCAATTTGATATTGATATTTTGAATTAAATTCTATTAAAGACATCGATAAATTATGTATACGGAGGCACCTTTGGGTGGACCTTTTTATAGATAATAAATGTTTGATACGAGGCTATCGATTGATCCGATGCCAAGAGCATTATATTCAAGAGTTTATATTTGCTATTCTCCATAAACTCAATGATTAATTATTTAAATTCAATTATCCAGGTAGCCATAAATTCTTCAATGGCTACTGTGTTGAAATTTTGTACTAACAAATTGAACTGCTTATCTACCTATGACTTAATGATAAACTAGTTAATTGTTCTGACTAGTTGAAATTCCAAATATGATAAAAAGCCTAGCTAATTGTTCTAGCTAGTTATATTTGCAAAATTATTTAAGATGGCCATTTTGTGTAGCCAGCTGTTAATATATCTTGAGGTGGAATAGATCTTGTTTCACTAGTTTAACTTCCAGTGAAATTGTCTAAGCAAATTCATCAGCACTCTATATGTAAGAATGTAAGATAAAGTCTTTCGAGCATAATTCGATTGAGACCTAACTAGGTCGTTCACTCAAACTAGAAATTCATGTCGAGTTTTATGAAATATTTGTCGCTAAATAATTTATTCCTTCGTTCATAAAATGAATATTCATTCGAAATCATAAAATAGTGGAACAGTGCACTACTTCAATCTTTAATTTCCATGAAGTATACACATTTCATATTATCATCATTTGTGAAGTCTAATTGATTTACTTGATTTCAATTCGATTATTCAAGATTTTTCCTCGTATCACTTGAGAGGAAAGGTGTTCGTTGATAGGGAAATCTTATACAGACCATCCTCATGAAATTTGAAGCCAACAATTAGTGCTTTCAAAGAATGTTCCCTCTAGAACCAGAATATAAATACCAAAGACAAGGAAGAATAACCCTTATTGTATTCTTTCTAACAATCCATATATCTTTGAGTGTTGCAGCTCCTTGTAGTTGACATTTGATTATTGACACATCTGATGTTAAAATCGTATTATGTTGTCTAAATGACATTGTTATCTTGAAAATCATTCTTTCCAGACTGATAAACTTATCGACAGCAGGAGGCATGATTGTGAACCATCGTTCTAATGAGAGAGTAGAAACTCATTGCTATGATTGTGCAATCGGAGTATCGTGATAAGTAATTGTTTTAAGCGGGAATAGCAAACTTAGAACATGCAATATAATGACAAAAGGACATTAGGTGGAAGAAAATTTTCATGATTTAAGTTACTCTTATTAGACTGTGACGGTGTTAGTAATTAACGGAACCGAGAGCTGTCAAACTGGTGTGAATTTAAGGTATAGAATTTTCGTGAACTATGGAAAAGATGAGGACCAGCTCGACGTTACCAGCAAGACGACAAGAGTCGACCTTGTTTTAGGAAGATGTACTTAAACAAATTGAAGATCGTGGCATAAGGTATCCCAAATATGACTTAAAGGAACCGCGATGAAGTTGCGCCACAGGAAGGCCAGAATTTATGAGGAAATGGTGCATTATTATTATTTTTATATATATAAGTCTGAAGGGTATGCTTACATAAAATATGAGATAAAGGTTATAGCCGAATTGATCAAGGAGTAGGATAAATAAGTTTGCGTATAATTTTGCCATACGAACGACATATTTCCCCCTCGACAAATGCGTTAGAAAGATGAACGACTGAAAGTACCAGAAGAAAATATACCATATAAGAACCCAAGAGTAAATATCATAACAAGATGATTCATCCAATGTACTATGAAAACGAGATTGAGCAGGGCCACTATATAAGGCTCGCAGATCGATAAGGAGAACATGAAGAATTATCCCGACAATTAAAGATACATCAAACGCCACCTCTTTTATTGAGGGTAGTTAGAGGAATGATATACCACCGATTGAAATTTGTGTAGTTACGTTTATCATACGAGAATGCGAAAAAGAGACAGCAATATTCCTTATGATGAGATGAAGCGGAAAGATAAAAGATGTTAATACTCGAGCAGAACAGAAGACGACATAAATCGTTCTAGGTCAAAGGCAACCAGTAACAACTCCCGATACGCGTGAATACGATCGAGGGCTACGAAAAAAATAAGAAACGAGGCAATAAAGGTACCGCGTTACATAAAACACTGGATAGGATTGACGCAGGTCAACCAAGAGTGGAATATAATCCAAGGTGCGTAGAACTTCAAGAATCTGAAGTGTATCGATCAGTGCGTACGAAATAGTGATTCCTTCGGAGCGATAACGAGACCACGAGGTGTAGTACGTATCTATAGAAAGAGGTGTTGAACCTGATGCTAAGCGCAAGATGAAGGACGAATGCATAAAGATATGGCCAGATATGCGTATATAGAGGAAAAGTTAAGGATAATATATCGGAATTAGTAAATACTAAGGGACAAAATGTTAACCGCTAGCAATAGTGGTGCAGGAGAATCAAAGGGTGAAAGGACCATTCGAACACCAAAAGGATGTGATAATAGTGGTGCTAATGATTTTAAAGAAGGTATCATTTTTCATTGTGATAAAAATAAGTTAGTAAGCAAAGAGTACTCGGACCAAGTTGAATCAACAAGATCAAAAGAATCATAGACCTTATCAAGGACTACTAGTGGCAGCCCAGGACAGACAAGAGAAATATGCAGAAGATGTGGAGTAAGAGGCGTAATATTATGTAAAGTGTTTCCCAAATAGGGAGTGATGAAGGTTGGGAGGAATGGAAAGCTGAGCCTAAAAATTTTTAGATCGTTTGAGATCCTAAGAAGGATAGAAAAGCTTGATTACAAGTTAATGCTACCCCGAACCTTCGACAAATTGTAACGTATTCCACATGTCTATGTTAAGGGATTACGACATTGATGCCAGACGTACGATTGAATCTGAACAGATAAATATCAGTCACGCTTAACACATGAGGAATAATCAACATGGATCAAAGATCGCAAGAAACAGATGCTCCGAGACCAAGTGATCGAGTGAATGAGAGTTTTATGTAAGGTCGATATACTAAAAAGTCAACAGAAGAACTCGAGGAAGTCATGCAAGAAACTGTCCCGTCTATTCGTCAAGTGATTCCGGGACGGAATCCTTTTAAGGAGGGGAGACTGTAAGAACCCAAATTGTTGGACATCGATAAAAGAGTTAGATGAATAGTGATTTTTCGTACAAACAAAAAACTTTTGCGACCACACCATATACAAGTATGAATTTTACGATTCTGAGTTCACAGCGCATCTTAAAATGGAAAATAAGTGTATGTAAACGTCGTTAGTTTTCGCAAACGACCAGTATTTAAAACGACCGCTTTTACGGGTTAGCGAATAATACGAGGCGTACATTTGGAGTGAGAGAGGATATAAGGATCCAAGTCCATGAAAAATAATCAACTACAAGTATTGAATTACTAAAGAATTACGATATGAGAGTTTCGTCGCGTAACATCTCGAGGGATTACCGAAATAATTTGGTAACCGTTAAATGATAAATAACCAACTTGCACCCATACAAACCTCATGCAAGAGCCATGCAAACCAATTAGTTTCAAGCCAACTAGAATAGTAGAACCAAGGAAATATGGTTAGAAACATGATTCCATGATTTAGGGATTCATGGAAGATTTTTGAGCAAGCTTGGACACTTGGCTATACAAGTGAATAAATTCGCTTTATTGAGAGCAAGGACCAGCCATATACATTGCATATACACCACACATTTCAATTATAGTCATTCTTCTCCAAGAAGCCAAGCAAAACCCTCTCCTTTCTCTCGTTTTCTCCACTTCTCCAAAACTGCCCAGTATGAACAAAAGAGAAAGAAAAATTCATATCTCAAGTTCTAGAGCTCCTAAAATTATGAAATTTTTATTAAAGATTCTTCATATCATGGGTAAGACTCGCCCAAAATTTCAAGTCCACTGGTATATTTTTCAATTTTATAAAAATATTTTAAGGAGGTGCTGAATAGTAACTCCGAAAATCTCTAACTTGTTTTCTTGATTTCTCTTGTTAGTTTAAGGTTTGTTATGGATAGATCAAGTCTCTCCAAGGTTACTACAGTCCTCCTAGATGTTCTAAGGATCCAATAAAGGTATAAACATCATCCACCCTTTTGATTTAGTTGAGTTTTAAACTTGAGTTTGTGTCATAGTTAAGTATACGTTGATTTATGGAGTTTGGATTATAAAAGATTGATTTTGATGGTTGGATTGTAAGATATGGATATTATGAGTTATTCTTGATGTTCTTGAGATTATGAGATATTGAAATGGTAGATCCTTGGATGTTGATAAAGTGATGATGGTTTGGTTGTGTTTGAGAATGGTAAAGTACTTAAAAACAAGCCGTCGTAATGCCTGATTTCTGACTGCCTAGGTTAAGAAGAAAACTGGGAATAAAACTTATAGAACCTTGGATATAATCTACTTGTAATAGATAGAGCATGTTATAATCTTCATTTAGGCGCTTGAATCGCTTGATTACGATTTACGGTTTAGGAGCTATGGCCGTTTTAGTAAAACCGGTTTTCGTGGCGTACACTTGCAAATTTGCCGAGTTGGTTACAATAAAAGCTCACTTAAACATTTTATAAAATCATGAAAATTTTACAGGAGCTATATATAGATGGAATAAAGGTCTCTTCAAAATTTGAGATTAAAATAATGATTTTTCAATTTTATAAAAATGTTGGAACCAAAGTCGCGCGGTAATGCTACATGACGCGTAGCCACTGCCTAGCTACTGCCCTGTTTTGATTAAATCTGGGAAATTGGTTTTCTAAAAAGGAAAGAGTTTGGTTTTGATTAAAAAGTAGAAGTTATCTAGATCGTGCACGCGAAGACGGAGTGTCGATTGATTTAACGGTTTGTGTGTTATGAGCGTTTTAGTAAAACTAGCGCGAATAGTAGAACTCCATAGTCGATCGAACTTTGGAAATGATTTCACCTATTTAAATTCATATTTTCAAATCGAAACTTTTGTGATAATTATCAAAAAT
This sequence comes from Apium graveolens, assembly GCF_009905375.1. Classification (NCBI taxonomy): domain Eukaryota; kingdom Viridiplantae; phylum Streptophyta; class Magnoliopsida; order Apiales; family Apiaceae; genus Apium; species Apium graveolens. Next base: position 149,422,076 of record NC_133652.1, read on the forward strand.
ACTCAAGAAGTCCTTGAGGTGGTTTCGTATTTAAATCTTAATTTTTCGATTGATTAAAAATGCTAGCGTTCAAGTCGCGTAATAGTAATTCAATGAAAAGTCAACTATGGAAGTACTACTTTGACCGCCCGTTTTGGCCAAGTTAATAATATAGTTTGGAGATGATCAAAACACGAGAGTTGTTAAGGATTGTAAGAAGAACACATAGGTGTGTCAAACGAGATTTTAAATGGACAGTAACGAGGTGTGAGATGTCGTAAGTTAAATGAACCCGAGAGAGTGAAGATCGAGTAGAGTGCGTCTACTTAAAATAAGTCGATCATTGGTTAACCCGACTAACCGAGGTTATATTATGTCTTGGTAGAGGTTCCAGGACCGAGAGGGATACATCAAGGTAGAGCTTGGACATCAGGCAAGTTTACGAAACCCTATCACAAATTATCCATGCTATATACACTGTTGTGATATTGATGCCATAATTTACAGTTTGAAAATATATGCTTGTCTGTGATATCAATATATTGAAATTATGCGATTGTTTACGAAAACAAACTTCATTTTATACGAGTATGGGAAATTGAAACATAATTTTATTATAATACAAGATAATGGGAGTCGGAGATATTTTAAATCGATTTAATTCCGGAACGAGCCGGACGCGGAAGATTTCTATTTCAATAAACAAAGTACTTTCGCGTAACATACATATTAAGCGAACGATTGAGATTTGATTTATAACTATAAGAGATAATAGAATATTCACTCAAGGGATATCCTATTTGATTATTTATTTATAAGTAATACTTATAGAGTTACTAAAATATCCGGAAAATACTTAAAGAGATATTGAAAAGTTTTTAAATCAATTCACTCTATCTAAAATGTATGTAACCATTCGAAGGATAATTATAAGATGTCAAATCCTGTCTTAAGTATTTAATTAAGATTTTTATCAATTCATTGAACCTTATTGAGAAACATTTTGTACTTAAGGTTTTATCAATTCATTGAACTCTTCTTAAAAATATTATGAGACCGTAAATAGTTAATATTACGTACCTCTAAAAATCATTTAAAAATAGACATAGTTCCCAAGGATACTTTCTAAATTATTCAAAATTTCTCGGAAGAGATCAATCATCTGAAACTTATCAAAACCTTAGGGAACTTAGTATAGGAGCATAAGGGTTTTGCTTCCTCGCTCAATGAAAAACAAGTGAACAACATATGTAAAACTTTACTACAATTAAGGGTTTGAAAATGATTTTAAATTCAAAACTCCGACAACTCCCAAGGATCAGTTGAATTAAAAGTGATGAATAAATCATCTTATTTAAAGGTCAACTCAGAACGATCTATTCCTTCGATAAAGGATTTTGTGTAAATGATATAATTGTTTTGGGACTGGAATGTGGCCTGCCCGGCACAGAGAGGTATCGGGTAGTGACCAGGCGCGGAGTGGCGTAGTATACAGTTATATGGTCTCTGTGACCATTAACTTTCGGACTTCACGGAAATGGGCAACCATCGTGTAATGTCTTGATAAGCCCAAAGGCAGCTAGGTTTGTATTCCTTCTACTAGTAGAGAAAATTTCGTACTCGGCTGATCACCGGTACGTGGTTTATTCTAGTATAGTCCCTTTCTTCCATTTTGGAAAATTGTTGTGCAATCTACAACAGAAGGTCGATAAGGCTGAGTTTTAAATCATGAGATACATAATCTGAATATCAAATCGAGTTTATAATTCTGGTTCGAGTAAAATCTTGAAGTTTGAAAAAGAGACAGATACAAGTATAAAGTGGATATAATGTTACCATTGATTTTGAGAATATTACAAGTTTGACAAGCATATATGTTTTCAGAAATCTTTGAAAAATATGAAGTACATTTATTGTGATATATATATGTATACATATAAATATATATGTACCTTGATGAGCCATAGTGCTCACTCTTGCTTTTATATATTATATCACAACAGATAGCCAATATGCTGGAGAGATGGCAATTGCGTGGAGAATACGTAGATTGCCCACAAACTCTTTGCAGCTTTGCTCAGGTGGACCAGAGTATGCAGATAGGATGTTGTTCGAGTTAGAAATATTTATAACTTCATGTAGAGGTTATGAGAAATAGTGTGAGATCCTGGAAAGTGTATTTGATGTGTAATAACAGATGTTATTGGTTATGTATTGTTTCTAAGATTATAACTTGTGTGTGTGAAGGATTGGGGTCTTTAATGTGATTTTGTTGGATTATTGAGATTAATACAGGTTTCAAAGGATTTAATGGATGTGTGACGACTCAGATTCCTGACCCCAGATTTGGGGGCGTTACAGTGTACCTCTCCCAAAGCTCCGAATTCCAAAACCCTAGCTGGCTCCTTGAGAAAAACGGCTGCCTCTCTCAAACCCTAGGATGTGATTTCATTTTTTGTGTGTTAACCCTAGCTTTAGAAGAATGAGAATATTTATAGGCTACAGTAGGGATCATGGACCATTAGATCAGGCCTTCTAATGACATTCCGGGCCAAACCCAATGTCATTAAATATTAATTCAATCCACTAAAGAATTAATATTTGCACTACCTTTCCTAATTCCGTAAATTAATTATTCAATTTGGCTCCCATATTAATTGCTTATAAATTCCCCATGTTTAAGATATCGCATGTCCATTAATTAAATTAATTTCTGACAATTAATGTAATCAATATCTTTATCCTTGATCATCCACTCAACCTTATAATTATGCAAGAACAAATCTGCCTGCAGGACTAAAGCATAATTATCTTTATGAGCTTTCAAGAGGACATCATCACCCGAATATATTTTTCGGACACGGTTTCCTTTTATAGTTAATATCCCACTCTGTATATAATGTCATTGCCCAATACATAAATTCGTAATTTAAAATAAATTACTTAATGTATGAATCAAGGCATGTGCATTAAATACAAGTGTCAATTACTACATCCGGATTAAGAACCTAAGCAATAATAATATTGTAGAATCTTAGTTCTTCTTTATTGTCAGAATAAAAGAAACAATTATTCTACTATTTTGATCCCGTTCAATATACACAAAGTATACAAGTATTATTCAATAGTCAAGATAAACTATTTCTAAATAATACTTCAGCCCTTCCAGTGGTTTGTCTAATACCACTTAGACTGTGAACCTTTATTATATTATATAAGGAGTTTGACAATCTAAACTTCTGATATCCCATTTGATACTAGATTGTCTACAATATATAATATACAGACTATGTGAAAATATGCATTCAAGATTCTCAAATAATTTATTATTAAAGTATATACTTCAAACGAATATTTTAGTATAAACCCTAACACTTTGTTGCACCAAAAATACGCCACGGAGCCGGATCCCTTAGGTTTTGAGTGATTATTTAAATCCCTTTCGAAAGGAAGATCTTAAATTTAAAAATGAGTTTTGGGATCCGCTCTAACTTTTAAAATCATTTTGAAGACTCGAAAACATTTTAAAGAATGTTTAGAGTAATGATGATTTAATAAAATAAATCAGTCCCGATATGTTAGAAAATATCTGAATATTATTATTTAAATAATATTCCCATAAAGGATAATCTTTATAAAAATAAATGAAGTAGAAGTTTTAAAACTCATACTTGAAATGAATAATAACTAACAAAAGATATATATATACGAAAGTACGATCTTTATTTGAATAATCAAAAATAAGTTTGATTATTATTCAAAACCATCGAATATACCTTATTCGATTAATAGTTATAGAAAACTATATAATATATACTCGGGAACCTCGCCTCCCGGTTTTAGGAAAATATTCAACTTTGGGTCCCCTTTACTAAGGGTATACACAAATAATGCCTATCTCTAGCATAGGTATTATGTAGTTTATAACAATTGAATTAACAATAAAATATCAAGATTACAAAAGAGGCATGCATATATATATATATATATTATATCAACATGCTTCAATATATCGCAAGACTTGATAATAATAACCATGCATTTATCTCAAGATAATGCATAAATATATTTACATCACAATAACAGTATACGGGTAGAAAACTTGCCTGAGCGACTGAGGGTGGTAAAAGGCCTGTGGCGAGTCTGGTAACCTATAAACAATATATAAGTTGGAATTAAACCACGGTCTCTTAAGAAACTAGACTTTAACCAATTAGACCCTAACATTCGCTTTTGCGCTTAATGATTCACATAAGTCGCTCGAGTACCCTCGGCTCCAACATTTTTATAAAATTAACTGTTTAACTTTTTAAGGTGACTCTTTCGCGAATACTCTACCAACTGACCAGTTAATCTTACATAATTGTTTCCTACTCCAATTAGTCATTTAAGGACCTTAATCAAGGTTTCAAAGTAAAGCGAGAGGTAATGGTTCGCTCGCGAAACGTCATTACTTAAAATAGTCGTTTCTCCTAAACCGTACATCGGATCTAAGCGATCCACATACCAAAACGAAGCTTACGACACGATCTAGCTAAACATAGCAAGTTACAGATTGGTCAATGAGTTCTCTATCCTGAACACTAAGTATAAACAGTTGAGTGAAATTGGGCATTACGACGGCTTATGTTTACGCGATTACCAATTTTTAAACTATACTAACTCCTTAGCAATTCACTACAAACCACCAACGATCAACAATACATCAAACACAACTTATATCAAGGCAAAGTCAATCCAAAATCTCAAGTTTTTCCAACTCATTCAACCACAAACATGATCTACTAACCATAACTTAAGATTCATTAACCATTAACCAATATTCATATCCAAAATCACTACAAATCCAACCAAACTACTAACAAACAAGGATCATGCTTCTCATATACTATATCAAGCATAACAACTCCTAAATACTAAAAAGTAAAGCTAGGGTATGAGGTTTTACCTTCCTTGGTCAGTAGAAATAACTAAGAAGCTTGAAATAGCCCTTGAAAGTCTTTATAAAAGCTAGATCTAACCAAAAACATAATATTAAACAATTATAATTCTTGAAAACACTATTCACTCTCTTCTTCAATGATTTATTGAAAAAGATTATGAAGGAATTTGTGGCTTAGATTCCTAGGATAGCCATAACTAAGTACAAAGGACCTAGGAGAATTACCTTACAAAATAACAAAGCTTGGATCTTGAGTTTTAAAATTTGTTCTTGCTTGAAATGGGGGAGGCCGAGAGCTTCTTGTTCTTGGAACAAGAAGTCAACTTTGCTTTTTGTGTTATAAATTGTTTGGTTGATTTCTATTTTTGCTTTACTAATTAGATTTAACCATGGTAAAAAATATACTTGGCTAATAATCAACCAATTCAAAAATATCTACTAGTCATGCTTATGTCATCTTGACTGTGTCATCCTTTTAACACATGTCTCCTCCTTGTGGTGTGATGAAATCACCATCCACTAACCTCTTTGATTAAACCTTAATTACTTGGCTAATGACCCCTTATCTGTTATACGGTTCGCTTAACTTTCGTTCTCGTTCGTCGTTTGAGGGATCATATCCGGGATCTTATTATTTGGGTTCCCCTAAACCTTTCTCAATATTTTATATTTCTTTTATGATCCTCTCTTATAATCCTTGGATTTAAATCTTTTAATCATGTTACCTTATACTCAATTCTTTCGGTATCTAGTGGATTTTCGGGAAAAATCAAAGTGTTCGAATTTGGATTCTGACGATCTTTACATACACGCATATACTCTATGGAGTACTAATAAGATCTCAGAATATCAATAAAAGAGCTCCTACATAGTGTGGCATGAAAAATTTCCTTAATCAGCATAATCAATAAAATCACTATTCATAAGGATTACAAAAAGTCCAAATTTTTTGGGGTTATAACATTTACTCTTTATAAGGATGGATATTGAATCAAATATGTAATGATAATTGCCCGAAATTAAGCATATTTATTGATAACGATGATAGTTAAACATTTCACACCAAGACATTTTAGTTTATAATAATACTGAAAATTTTGAAATTGGAACTTGGGAACTAACCAAACAACACAACAACTTTTTTAAATCTTAAACAGTTTAGATATGGTGGTAATACAGAGTTCTAAAAATAATATAAGATGACTAATAAATTATAATTTTATACATAATATCAAAAAAATCATTATATCATATATGAATGTCTAATCAAAAATTTTAAAATAAAATTCTATATAAATTTAAACATAACTATAATCATGATGTTGTGCACGAGTCTAAATAAGTATCTCGAAATGAGTTAATTACCCAAGTCTTTGTGATTAATAAAATATAATTTTATATTGTAATAAATTATCTTTTGTAATGTATGAATGCCTAATCCTAATATGATAATAAAATTTTATATAAATTAAAAAGTAATTTTAATCCTGCTTTTATGCACGAGTATAAAGTTAATATCAAATGAGTTAACTAACCAAGTTTCGAATATTTTATTTTATATAATATTAAATTATATAGTTTGAGCCACCCAATTTAAAGAAATAAGTCTATAACTCAATAAATGTTACTAAAATGTAGCTAAATGGGCATCTAAATCAATTATTTAATATTATTAATTTGCACACAGGTGTTATTGGTTCAATTATTTATGACAACACTAGTTTTTCATATTTATCAAAATAACGAGGGGTATGGTAGTTTTGAATTAAATGTATCACAAAAATATTCTTACTAAATATTTGATGTAATTAAAATATAAGTAGATGAATTCCTCACTCAATTGGTTGATGTTATTAATTTGAACATTGGTGTCGTTAGTTTAATTCATCACAATTACATTAATTTTCCATATTTATCAAAATACGAAGGTGAAATAGTAATTTCGACTTTAATATTTTTCAAAAAAAGTCATATTACTATAATCAAGATGTTGTGCACGAGTCTAAAGCTAGTATCTCGAAATGAGTTAATTACACAAGTCCCCATTATTAAAAAATATAATTTTATATTGTAAAAATATATCCTAATTAATATATGAATGTCTAATCTTAAATTTGATAATAAAATTCTATATAATTTAAAAAATAATTATAATCATGTTGTTGTGCACGAGTATAAAGTTAATATGTTGAAATGAGTTAATTACCCAAATTTCGAACATTATATTTTATATAATATTAAATTACATAGTTTAAGCCACCAAATATAAAGAAATAAGTCTATAGCTCAATAATTGTTGTTACTAAAATGTAATCAAATGGGAATCTAATTCAATTGGTTAATATTATTAATTTACACATAAGTGTCATGAGTTCATTTTTTCATGACTGTAATAGCACAATAATCGATATATATCAAATTTGCCCCCTTTACTTCTCCATGTTCCAATATCAAATTTGTATTAGTGTTATAAACTAACATGTCATGGCGTAAAATATTTAACTATTAATAAGCATGCTCATCTTCAATAATTACTGGCAATTTTCTTTGTATTGTTGATTATAATATGATTTGTCGTAAAGAGTCAAGTGTAGCAAAATAGAGACTTATAATAGTATTTTCTCTCAAAGTAAGGCTATCTTAAATGCTACACTTCTCACACAATTTTTTTCACAAATAAATTAATGTTCGCCAGCTATAAACATTTATAAAATATATTTTATGCACCTACGTTTATTGAAGAGAATAATAATATATTTTAAATTTTGCGATCCTTTCAAATCTATTATACAATTTTTATTATTAAAAATTGATTTAATCCTGTTGTAATGCATGGGTACGGGGTAAAGTTAGTACGACAAGTTTGGCCAAAGAATCATTATTAGGGTTGTCTAATAGTAAAAGATATGAAAATTACGAAATATGATTAATACATTATAATTATTTAATAATTTATTTTAAAAAACTTTAAATTTAATGTAAACATATTTAATCCAAAATTTAACAATACATTTCAGTTCAATAAATAAAAGAATAATTTAATGAAAATAGTAACAATAATTCTGTTACGGGCATAAAGTTAGTATACCAAAATGCGCTAGTTATCCAATTCTCAAATTATATTTTCTTTTTTGAATATTAAAATAAATATTAAATAAAATATAGACCGAGTTACACTGTATGAACACATGTATCAAGTTGATATATGGGTTATTATTGAAGGCTCAACTCATTTTTTATGTGAGTATCTATTATATCTTAATGAGCACTAGTGAAGGCTCCTCAAAATTTGTACTAAGAATGACACATTTGTAATTATTTTGACCCATATTTTCAAAATTTGACCAATAGGTCGACCCATATTCCTAAATCAACTAATTTTTATAAAAAAATGCATATATCCATGGAGTATTCATATCTTATATGGTATTTATTATTATTAAAAAATCACTTTTGAATTTTAAGAAGATCAAACATATTATTAAAATTGATTTATTTTTATACCCAGTCAATTACAGATCTATAATTCATGTCTTCAGTAATTCAAATTCAGAAATCATTACTACTTTCCTTGATAATCATTATCTTCTTCTTCTTCTTTATTTTTTACAGGCCATATACATGAATATCAATAATTGTATACATCATCATCTGCTATCAATTTTGTATTACACGTTTTTTGTTATCTATTGTGCAATCTTATGTCCGATAATGTTTAACCAAACCTATTTTTTTGTTTTGCAGTAATGATTATCGCTGGGCTCATCGCATAACGTTTAAGCTCTGAACGGGAGCAAACGATCTACTATCTTCCATGACCTCGGACCTGGTATGAATCTGCATAATTATGGCTTTTCGTCTCTGTTTTCTTAAATGTTTGTATTGAGAGGACTAATTACATACCAAAAAAGCTATGAACGGGAGCAAACATTCTACTACCTTTGATGACAACAGTCCTGGTATGAGTCTGCATAATCATACTATCTCCTTGTTTTCTTTAAATCTTGTTATTGATAGTTTGTAGTCATCGTTGTCATATTTAGTATTCATTTTAGCTGTTAAGCGACGAGGTCGTGGACAGATATGCGATCCGATTCTCTAACCTCTGGATGAGAACATATCAGATAGCCGACGAAATATCTCTGAGCCTGTGACGGCTACCGAAGCATCTGTCATGTCTGGTGACTACAGTATGTATTTTTTTTAAAATAATTGAAAGATCTGTAATGTAGCTTAGAATGATTGTCTTTAATAATGTATAAATTAAATTTGTGAGGCCAGTTTGTCGAGGTCGTGAGTCAGCTTTGGACATGTTTCTACGTAATAGGCTGCTCAACATGAATCGTACTGGTCTGGAAAATCCAGGTATTCTGTATTTGTAGCATATCTTAACATATTACGTAGTAGTTCATCGTTCTTTGTTGGATTTTCCATATCCATTTATTATTATGCAGTTTAATCAGCAGGTACATATAAAGAGAATTTTGCTTCAGATAGCCCGGGTATGTTTCTTGATGACATTGGGTTATCATATATATTCTATAATTTATTGATGCAACTAATCTTTGATCTTATATCATTTTTCAATTATCATGTTCTCAGCAAAGTGATATAAGAAGACATTCTACATCTAGCCAAACCTCTACTATAATGTCATCGAGATCTCGCATTGCCAATAGTCGTATGTTATGTAGACAACATGTAGTTAACATTTAGTATTTTACATTGACTTATCATGTTGCCAAATCACGTTCTATAATTTTTTTATCGAAATAATGTTTGTTTCTATTTTGTTTCTTTTTATTAGTATCTGGTAAAGCTTAACTGAATTATAGTCTGTATTGCAATAACAACCCAATATTATCCTGTATAACTTATCGTGAGTGTTCAGTTATTAATCCTTTCTCAATCCAGATAGCATATTCATATATATTATACTTAAGTTGCTGTTATGGTTTACGAACTGATATTTGTAGGATCAACTCCTACCAAAAATATCTCAACATATCCCGCGTCAAGCAATAAAACACCAATTATGTCATCGAGATCTCACAATGCCAGCACATGTATGTTAGTTTGAAACTTTATTCATACTTTTTGCCCACCGATTTAAGATATGTTATTTAACCATGTTTGTATAAACCCCTTATGTGGCTATATGCAAATAAAGTTACAGATCATGATTTATGGGTTTGGTTTTTTAATTTATTAGATTTTTAATTGATTTTGTTTGGCTTAGGTTTTGGTCAAGCGATAATGAATAACACACCGCTTTCCAATAACAGCCCAAACATATCATGTAAATCTAATCGTAAGTTTTCAGTTCTTATTCCGTGATCAGTAGCAGTCCATTATTATGCTCTACATATTTGCATAACGAAGTGTAATTTTTTTAGGTACCATTCCGCCTTCAAGTGTCAAATCATATATTCCAAAAAAAACAAATGTCAAAGGCTCATGCTGAATCTGACATATCAGGTAATAGTGTTCTTCCATTTTTAAACACGATATATGAGATAAGGAATCATTACAAATATTATATTTTTGAATACATTTCTATAAGATTGTCGCTTTTCGATAGAATCGAAGAGACTTTACAGAGGACCTAGCATATATATAATACTACGTAACAAAGAAAAAACAAAGGAGAATATTAATCCTGCTTTACAGAGTATGAGAAGTTGAATTTTGTTAGATTCATCTTATTTCCAGGACTGGCCATCATTATCAATATTCTTATTTTCCAATTTAATTGAACATATTTCAATTAGGCAGAACTCTGATATGAGCAACAATCGATTATCTTCTCCCGTGGCTGCCAACCTGATTAATAATTTTGATGAAGCATATGATGAAACACATGTGGAAGAACAACTTTTTGACGAAGGTATTTTTATCATTAGTTTGTTCAAAATTATGCAGGTTTGTCCCACATAATTAAATAAATTTAATTAATGCACTTTTTTATTTTGGTAATACTGCAAAAGCTGAACCCGTGGATTTGCATGGAATTGATCTTTGGGATGGTTATGTTAATATTGGTCCACCAACCTTAACATGTGTTAAGTGTGGTGCCCGTATGTGGAACATGTAACGGAACAACAAATCCAACAAAAACAGTTCTCCTGCCTTCTCTCTATGCTGCAAGAATGGACAGGTTCAGCTCTCACATGAGAAACAACCTCCTGAGCCTTTAAGATCATTACTATATGGAAACGACAGGACAATCCACTTCAAGTTAAACCATCATCTTTACAATTCATTATTTGCGATGTTGCCTAGTAATAATACAATTGTTTAAGGGGGGTTGGATATAATTATATAGATGTTTCGAACAAGTATAAAAATATAACAGATCTTTATATTTCTGATAAAAACTGTTACAAACTCTCTCAAGAAATGCCGATGTTCTTGAGAGCTGCTAGGTCGTATGATATTCGGGTTAATTCACTATGCGATGACCTAAATTGTGTTTATATATTACACAACTGCTACAAATCAATCTAAGATATGCATTATCAATAACTAACAGAAAATGATACATATCTTTAACTGGATACATAAAGTCCTATCACTCAAAATGTAACAAATATCCATCCCTCAAAATAAGGAACATAATTAATCTTCATAACAGACCGCCTTCAGATGCTGATGACATGCAAATACTGATGATGCATCAAATCCTGATGACACATCAAATACTGATGACATCTAAAACGCAGTCAGATCCTGAGCTTCTTCTGATCATTGAGAATCAGCATGTAACAATCTCCCCCAATTTATGCTTAATGTAATGAAGCAAAAATTCCATTCTCAATGATGCCAAAACCAATTACAAAATGTACAAGGAGTAAAGCTTACTTCAGTATCCTAAGATACTAATAGTTGTTTCCGGACAGTTGTTCAACTGTTCTTCCTCCTTGTCTAGAAGGACTTTAACAAGCTTTTTCTTCAACTCTCTCTTCTCTTCAGTATCTTCTCCATGATGGTAAATGGATGATCTCAGTTTAGAAATTGAGCTTTTATTCAATTCCATATCACCAATCAGTATAAAACTTAAACTGACATCTTTATGATCAGGACTGAAGGATAACTGAGGATTGTTGAGAAAAACTTTTAGGACTGCAACTCCCTTTTGCATCTTCATTTCTTGACCAGTATAAGTTCTGTACATAGGAATATAATCACCATTGTATTTATCTTCTTTGTTCATGACTCTTCTTTTGATACTTTCAAGTATCATAGAAGACCAAATTCTGGTGACATTATTCTCAACTCTAAGAAGATAGTGAATGTATTTCAGCTCTGTCACTGTCTTCATCAAGAGTTGCTGCAAGGTAAAACTCTTTACTTTACCATCTCTCAAAAAGTACAGAATCTCCTATCTGACATCATCAAAATTTATCTTCCTATATACAATCTTCACGGCTTCAACTTTTTCAGTATGTGAAGAAGTAACTCTTTCACCAAGATTTTCAGTCAGAATATTTGTGTCCAGTAAATCAGATCTCAGAATTTTCATTCCAGAATGACCAATACATCCTCTGGTTCCAGTTTTGACAAGCTTCGGCCTTTCATTATGCTCCACCCAAGAAGGTTTCTTAATGGACTTGTCAACATCTTTATGTTCTGAACCAGAATCTCCTAGTCCCGCAGACACATATTTAATATGTTTGAACCCTTTAGGATAACTGAATAAACCAACATCATTCCATCTTCTATCCAGTTTTCTGATAGGAGCATAACTTTTATATAGATCATAAATCTTCCCTTTTTCTTTACGACATTATCTTCTCTTTGAATTTAGAATTCTCTGCACATAATCATCACATACTTGATCAGCTTTTATTCTGTCAATTCTTTCTTGTTCATCAACCTCTGAATTATGAGAATCGACTACTGAAGTAAGAACCAACTGATCCAATACTTTGACCACCTTTTCATCAGTGTCAAAATCAGCAATCAGACTTTCAGTATCAGGATTTGTTTTATCCTCGGGATTTATGTCTGCCTCAAGAGTTACATTTGTATTAGTTATATCAGCTTGAGCAATGTCAGTGGTTGATCTTTTCTTTCTTTGAACAATCATCTCTTCAGTCTTCTGAACTTCTTTTATTAATTCATGTCCTTGAACAAGAACATAACCTTCTTTAGATAAGACATTTAAGAATGCAGAATCAATTTTAACCATTTGACTTGGTTCAGAAGTCTTTCCTCTTCCCCCTCTTCCTCTAACCCTTGTAGATCTTCCACCTCTTTTTTCTCTTCCTTTAGAGGTTTTGACTTCAACCTCAATTTGAGCCATTAACTCCTTCTGTTGCATAATTACTTCTTCAGTTGTTAAATCAGGAAATTCTTCAGTTATCATTCCAAGAGAACTCTTATCATTCTTTTGCTCAAACTTTTTATCTTTGTAGTACAGAACAATCTCTTCTCCTGTTTCCTTGTGTATGTAAGAAAAGAATAACCCCTTAGCATCTACTAAGTTAGAGATTGTAACATCACCAATCTCAGGAGCATTATCAGTAGCTTTATGCTTGGCTTCATGATCACCAGTAGACTTTCCTCATCCTGAAGAAATAGATCTTTTAGAATGTTAAGGTTGTTGAGCAGTAGGAACAATTGGAACATCGGCAACCGGATTTTTATCACCATCAGTAGCCTTATCCTTCAACTGAATAGAGTCAGGTGTACATTTTGTGATAACTATCTTCTCCCCCTTTTGGCATCAGTATTGAAAAGAAGAGAAAACATAGCATCCAGTTTAATAGCCGTATAAGATACTTTATCTTCCAAGGAAAAAAATCGAGAATCCATGCTTTGTTGAGATTGAACCACAGCTTTAACCGCATTTTTCACACTTATGAGTTCAACTGAAGAAAGTGGATTAATCATGAATGCATCAATCTTGTTCTTTAAACTAGCATGAGATTTCTTTATATCAGCAAGTTCAGAATGAATTCCTTTCACAGAGATAGTAGAGGCCATAAGATGCTATTTCAGATCAGGATTTTAAATTTTATTATAGGCCCGGTGAACATGTTGCATACCAACAGCAAAGGAGATAGAAGTATGTGCATCTCTCCATGTAAAATCTCATTCAGTCTTTTCAAAAGTGCTTAACATCAGCATTATAATAAGAAGGATTTGCATTAAAATGTGAAGAAGAACCGACATTGGACTTCTTAGATGCATCAATAGCAGTCTTAAGCTGAGCTGTGTCAGAATCAACATTATCACTATCATCATCAGAATTAGAACTAGACAGACCCTCAAAAGAATTTGCAGAGCTAGGCAGAATTGTTTTTCTTTTAGTAGGATCCTTAACAATAGGTGTCTGTTCCTGATGAGATCCTGAAACATAAACAAGGTAACACCTAAATCTCTATGTTCTTTTTAAGTGATCTCATCACTTCTCACACAATATATTACTTTTGAGAGTAATATTTTTCTCACAGAATAAAGTTTATAAGTAAAGAAACACTTATAAAATTCTTTTCTCAAAGTTACCTCTCAAAAATTTTATTTTCTCTCATATATTTTCACACAGTCTCATAGAAAAGCACAGTCATACATTTTTCAAAGAAATAAGAGATGGCTGTGAGAAGTAGTATGCTTGTCATATATATAGAGGTAACCTCAAATAAGAGACTATTTATAATCATACAAACATGAGGAACAATGTAAGAGAATAAGCAATACCTGAAGGTGAGTCTTCAAGTGGAAGTGATGATAGTGGAGGAATAAACAACACATCAGGATGCTTTAGCAAACTAGCCAGTAGCAAGGAATCATCAGTAGTAGTTGTTGTAGTGGAGGGTTGAACAACATCAGGATTTGATGTAGCATTAGGAGTTGACTTGTCAGGAGGATGAGATAGGCCATCATCAGTACTTTGAACTGATGGTTCTTGTGGGGCCTGAGGAATATGAGCTACTTCAGTAAGAATTGGTGAAGGTTCTTATGTACTCTCCTAAAAAATAGGATCATTGATAACTGCATCCATATTTGACAATACATCCTGATGAGCCTTCTTTTCCTTCAGTAGTTGCTCAGAATCAGCAAGAAGATCACCTTGATCAAAATCAACAATGATTTGTGCAGCCTCTTGGTCTGCATCTTCCCTTTGAGAAGATGGTTCTTGTGTGAATGGAAGTGTCTCAGTTGCTAAATCCCTTTGAGACTTAGGTTCTTGCGAACTGACATCCATAGCAGAGGACTGAGCCTTGTTCTTCTTTCTGATATACCCAACTACTTCTCTACCTTTTCTTTTCAAGCTGCTCTTTTCAGCTGTCTTGGTCACATCAGTTTCTTTGATCACTGGAAACTTTTTGAGCGGAGCACTAGCGTCAATAGTTGGCTCCTTGGTACCAGTAATGTCAACAGAGTCATCAGAATTTGTAACTGTTGATTTCTTGATCTTTAACCTAGACCCCATGGGCATCTGATCATCAAAGTTAGAATCATCTTGCATGATCAGTCTTCTTTTCCTGACTAGGAAACATTCTTCTTTCTTCTCACTCTCACTCAGTAAGGCCTGTAAAGTTTTCTGTTCAGAGTTAACAAATTTCTTAACTAGCCTTTTCTTTGTTAGAACTTATGCCTTTTGGGAGACACCAGAGGAGGCTAATTTAGGAGCTGGATGAGAGTGCTGTTTAAAAGGAACAGTGCTTGGGTTAGAAACAAGATGGGTAATGTCTTGTTTCACAGCATCAGAAACTGTTACAGAGGTTCCAACATCAGGATTTGCAGGCACTTATGAAGGTGTAGATCTATTTCTCAATAGAAATTGCCTGACCTCCCTAGGCAGGGGAGGAGGTCCTGAAAAATTATTCTTTTCATCCCTTTTAATGTGATTACTGATAGCTTTGTCAGAAATTTGAAAAACAGGGAACAATTTATCATTATCAAATTCAGCATTAGGGCATAGAAATTTGAAAATCAATTGAAGAAATCTAGCATACCCTAAAACTCCTGATGTATCTGCTCTCCTAGAAATTATGAATTGAAGAATAGTATTACCATAGTCAAAATTACCAGAGTAAAGGAGAGAGTACCCAATTTTCAGAGAAGTAGATGGAAGAGCATCGAAATTTGTTGTTTTATTCAAGAAGCACCTGCTGATGCAGTTAAAGAAGAAATTCCACCCTCTTTTTAATTTTGTCCTTGTCTATTTACCAATGGTTGTGATTTCACCTTTATAGCTCGGGGTTCTTAGCATATCAAACAGCTGCTCAGTGGCATAGTTATCAGCACCACCATCATAAGCAGGCAATCTCAAGGCTTGAACCAGGACATCAGCATCAACCTCATACCTGCGTCCCTTATATTCAAAAGAGAAAACAATAGTTATCTCATTAACCAGAGCTATATTTCATACCTGCATTACAGCTATGTATGACACATTGGTAGGATTTGTAAGAGCATACCCAATTGGACATTGGAGTAAGAAATCCTGAATATCATGGAAAGATTTTGGAAACTGCTGATGTATAAGTAGAGCCAAATAATTATTGGTGCCAAAGGTGTTTCCATGAATGATAGTGGTTGGCTGAATAAGGGTGAAACTTCAAAAGATGACATGATGTGTGTAGGAATTAGGTATGGATATGGGTGTGATATGGATAGTGAGGTTGTGTGTATGATGATTTGTGTCACTGAAGTTCTTGTGTGTATATAGGTTTGCAAAGCTGAATTTTGTTTAACACACACACACACGAAGAAGGAAGCTTAGTTAATTAGACTTCTGACAGATGGAAATTACTGAGTTATAGGATTTAAAAGTGGAGGAAAGTGCAGAATTAGCAACAGAATACGCACAACTTTTTCAAGAAATTACTGTGTGAATTAGTTCAACAGATAATCCACTTTTAATCAATAATCAAGTAATATAGTCAATTTGTAGCACCAAACAACTCAGAAATTATTTAACAATAATATTCTAAATTAGAATATGCTGACCTGTCATCAGTATTTGGAACCGCTTATCTGTCAGGATTTGACAATCCTAGGATTTGTCGATTCAGATTCTTCGGTATTTGTCAAAAACACAAACTCATTAGAATACCATAATTTAACAGGATATAATTTAGAGATTAACAGGCTATAATCAAGAACAATCACATGCACACATAACTGAATAACAAAGATTAAATCTTGTAAACATATATTTCATTAATAGATCAACAGATTACATTTCATGAAATTTTGATTACATGCATGAGAGATAACAAAAGTATCCTAGTATAGTGGATAAGAACTCCAATCATCCTTGGTCTAAGAAGCCTGACAAAGCTGATGGTGAAGAGAAATAGGCAGAGGATTATTATGCTTCTTCCTGCTTTCAAT
Organism: Apium graveolens; assembly: GCF_009905375.1. Taxonomy (NCBI): domain Eukaryota; kingdom Viridiplantae; phylum Streptophyta; class Magnoliopsida; order Apiales; family Apiaceae; genus Apium; species Apium graveolens. Next base: position 149,439,345 of record NC_133652.1, read on the forward strand.
GAAGAGAATGACAAGATGAATGATCTTTTCTTGCCGACGAAGGTTGTATAGATGAAGTTCTTTCTGAAATCCCAGAAAGTCATTTTTGGTGATTTCTGGAAGCTGAATCCAAATGTCATTTGGAATGGTGTTGATATGCCATTGACTTTGCACCCCAGCATGAAAGAGCATTACAAGCTTCGTGCCATAACTGTGGAACCAACCGAAATTTTCCATTATTTGAGAGAAGAAAATGTGAGAAATGAAGGAGATTTGGGAGTTTAGCGTTTGGAAGATATGATTAGTCTGGGTGTTTAATGATTATTTAAATAACCAGGAGAGAGAGAATATTAAGGGACTGAGGGTTTGGTTAATAATTAACTGAGGAGTTAATTGAATAATTTAACCAAAAAAATTTAAATGATACGCGTCTCCCTAGGCTGATTTGTAATGATGACAAAGATATATGTATGCATGCACACTTTAGCAAATAAATTACTTAATTGAACATGCATATAGAGAAATACATCATTAATTCCAAAAATAGTATCTTTAAAACATTCAGGACATCATCAGGATTTGATCAATTTATATTAGGATTTGATCAAAAAAATAAAATAAAATTATTTGTCCCAACTAACCATACCAAGTTCATTGACAAGCTTTGTAAATGTTACTTCAGGTAATGGCTTTGTGAAGATATCAACGAGCTGCTGATCAGTAAGAACAAAATGAAGCTCAATTGTCCCTTCCATGACATGCTCTCTTATAAAGTGATATCTGATACTGATATGTTTAGTAAGAGAGTATTGCACTGGGTTTCCTGTCATGGAAATAGCACTTTGATTATCATAATAAATAGGAATTTTAGAAAATGATAATCCATAGTTCATGAGCTGGTTCCTCATCCATAGTAGCTGAGCACAGCAGCTTCCAGCTGCAATATATTCAGCTTCAGCAGTTGATGTAGAAATGGATTTCTGCTTTTTACTAAACCATGAGACTAATCTTCCTCCCAAAAACTGACAACTTCTAGAGGTGCTCCTCCTGTCTATTTTGCATCCAGCAAAGTCAGCATATGAGTATCAACACAGTCCAAAATCAGCTTCTCTTGCATACCATAGACCAAGTGATGTTGTTTCCTTGAGATATTGTTAGGGCGAAAATACGCGCTAATATTCACGCAAGTATACGCGTTCGCAAGTAATATAGAATACTTTTTAGTTCATTCCCTCAGAGACTCAGACTAAATTATTGTCTAATTAAACTCACTCACCAATGTATGATTACTTCTCAATGTTAAGATAATAACACTTAAAATTGTTGATTAAATATTAACTATAATTAACTACTTAATTAACCACTTAACTAACACTTCAATTTATCAATAATAAAACACTCATGAGATCACAACTTCATTATTACTTCCTTCTATAGCCATTGTTATTACCTTTAGCATGTGACAGTGATGATATTAATCGAATAACACGAAACTGATAAAAGCCAACTTTCATTGTACTAATACCATTCCACCAAGCATCCACAATTAAGATAGAAGTTGAATAGTCATCAATTATGTTGAGTTCCTATATGTCTACAGAAATTGACAACACAACGATTTAAGCTCAAGTTATTCCTTTTGATTACATAGGGCAAATACAACTGTTAGAGTTACCCACTAATCATGCTCAACGTACATGAACCTATGCTAGCATGGCAAGTTCTAAATCTCAAGATCCACCGTCGCTTCACAAGAGATTAACACCCTATCTTATATGTTCGCAACGCACATAAGACGAATACGCACAACCAATACTAGATATCATGCAATCATCACACACTAAAGTATTAAACAATTAACTAAAGAATTCCATAATAAATCCGTTGCAACCCCATGATCACGATTAGCCCATAATAGAACTTATCGCCATCATGGGTTCATATGAAATCATGATAAACAAACACAAGAAAATAATAACTAAACTAATTATATTAAAACAGAGTACGTCACAAGAGTAAATAAGTCAAAGCAAGAAAACTAGCATCCAACGTTACAACGAAACAAGAATCACAAGAAAATATGCTTCCTCTTCGTTGCGGTGTGCTAAATCGGTCTTCCTCCTTATCTCCTTCGCTTCTTGCGTAAAACACAATCTAAAAAATAATCCCCTTAATACTCTCTGTGAAAACGTCTCAAATCTACCTCTATAATAGTCCTATAAAACTCAGATTACATAGAAGTTGGAAGCCAAACAGAAGTAGAAGTCTAAAATAATTTATCTTTTTCCCCGACCCTGCGCGGCCGCTCAGCATAGCTGCACGGGCGCGCAGGTTGCTGCGCGGCCGCTCAGCATTGCTGCGCGGGCGCGCAGGCCTCTACTGGAAAAAATCCAGGTTTGCTCCGTTTCTTCGCCGTAATCTGCCCATTCCTTTCCTCTCACAATGGTGAACACATGCCAAGGCTTATTCTTGATGATTCCTCCCCCGAAATGCAATTAATACCCTGAAATGCATAAACACTAGAAAAACGCATCAAATACACAAAATACTTGATTTCAAGACACCAATTTAAGCCATTTTAAGACGTTCTAAGTGGTATAAAATGCCACTTATCACACCCCCAAACTTAAATCGATGCTTGTCCTCAAGCGTCACAGACTCAAAAACAAATAAAAATATGCATGAATGCAATCTATATGAAAATGCAACGATCCCCCTTACTACAATTAACCAACTAAATTGTCACATCTCAACGAATGCAGTTAGACAACTAAAGATCAATAAACTCATGCAAACGGACATACAGCCAGAAACGTGGTGTGTGCAAATGCTTAACAGATATGCTTCAGAACTAGACCAATTACTATGACTAGACTATCCTCAAGGCAATCCTACGATTATACAAAGAATAAAAATTCTAGGCACAAAGTGATATACAACACTACAAGAACTCTGGAGCTTACTACGGAATCGTGCTTTTTATTTACAACTCAAATGCTTATTTGACCGTGCAATGAGTGAGGTCCACAAAAGACTTATACAATGGTATCCATGTAACGAGCGTTAGGTTAGCGGATCCCAGACTCTAAAAGCCTTAGGTCACTAGGCACAAAGTCCACTAAGAACTTAATAACTCGAATACCAAAGAGCCCACTCTTGATCAATTATGCAATTTTTTTTTTTAATAACTTCTGAGCAAGTGCGTTTCGCTCCATCTTGCTCAACCCTAGACTACTCGCAACATATGCGAGCCGGCTACTAGCCATTTGACGCCTAGCCACAACTAGCAACAACTTCCATATTTTTTTTTCCAAAATTTTTCTTTTTTCATGTCTTTATCACTAAGAACCTATAAGCGAATTCTAAGCATAATAAGTAGATTGACCTTGAAAACAACCAAATCATAACAACAATCTAGCCCTTACGCATTCTTTAAGACTTAGTGGACTTACAATTGTTTCTAGCATGCATATCAACCTACACAACTTAATATCACTTTAATGCTATCACTACACTCGCATCAATATCACAATTCAGTCGATAAATCATTGCAAAAGGGATCATGGTAAATGCATGAGCTACATGACATTCATAAAAAAAAACTATATGGCATAAATTATGCAACTATATGAACTAAACTATCATGAATATGCAACTAAATGACACACACACAATATTCCTTAACTACCACCCCCAAACTAAAAATCTTCACTGTCCTCAGTGATAGTAGTAGAAAGGAATACAGGGTATACCTACTCGGAGTCATCATCATCATCACCCTCAGTGGGTGGAGTATCAGGCGGTGGGTATGCAGAGTCCTCACCAAAAACTGGCCACTGGATATCAGCTTCAAGGCCACGAAAAGCAGTCCCTAACGCAAGGGTGAGCTCCTGAGCAAACCTGCTTTGCGTCTCATACATGGCATCCATCCGTCGTGAAAGCCTCCTATACTGGGCATCACCCATCCCAGCACCCTCCTGAGCTCTCGAAGAACCAGCCTCACCACGCCCTGGCCTAGCCATAGTAGCACCTCGTGCTGGAAGCCCTCCTGGAAGACGATAACCCAGCCCATGCTCCTCAGGCTCACCACCGGTCCACTCCTGCATCCCATTCAGAGTGCCAGAATCAATCGGAGCGGCTGGCAACTGCAACTGCTCATGAGCCGGCCAGTTCACTCCCACTGCTCGGCATAGCTTCGTAACCGTGGATGCATAAGGGATGTTCATATGCTTTGCTCCCCTCAAAAACTTCAGAATTCCTTGGTAGATAAACTCACCAAGGTCCACATAGTACTCATCATGCAGAATTCCCCACAACAACTGTGCTCTCTCAACTGTGACCTCGTGTGCATGTGAAGAAGGCAAAATATTAGCACATATAAATGCATTCCATGCACGGGCATACCTGTTCATGGCGATCGCCGGAAAGTGACGATACTCATTATTGCCTGGACTGCGGGTCCAAACTGTGCCCGGTCGACAGAGAGTCGCACAAATCAAATCCAAGTCAAAATCCTCAACAGTCTTTTCATTCCAGTTCTCCTCCTCGGGCTTCCTCTCTCGCTGTCCAATCACACGGCGAATCGCCGCAGGATGATAATCAGCCGTCAGCCCACGGACTACAGAAAACCCATTATTTTCAGCCTTCGCGTTCGCGTAGAACTCGCGAACAACGCTCATCGGTACTGCTTCGGGTGACTCACAAAAAGCTATCCACCCCTTCTCTGCAATCATGGGCAACAACTCACCATCCCTCCCTGATGGTAAAAACCCCCTCTCCTTCAGAATCGGCTTCCCCAACAGCCTAGTGTACTCCTCCTCCGCAGCTCTGTCAGTTAACCGAGGCCTTGCAGCAGTACCCCTCGATGAATCAGCAGTAGGAACTGTGCTGCTGCTGTCAATAGTGCGTGCTCTCTTGGGTGCCATTGATTCGTGAATAAAAGTGTGTAAGAACTGATTTTTGATGTTTGTGAGAGGGTTTAAGTGTAGGAAGTTTTGTGGGAGATATGTAGGATAGGTGTATGTATATATAGGGTGTGGATTAGATTAGGGTTTGGGAATTAAGGGATAAAATGATGGGGTAGTGGGAACAATTCGTGGGTTTATGGGCTAAAACTGTTTTTGTGTTTTTGTTTGTTTTTTGTTTTTTTTTCTTCTGAACTGTAAAAAATTTTCTGGAACTCGACCCCTGCGCGGGCGCGCAGAGGGTCTCTGGAAAAAAAAATTTTCAGCCCCTGTTTTCTGATTTTTTTGTGTTTTTGGATAGGTTATTAACTTCTAAGGGTTCCTGTAACAACAATTCATGGGTTGCCTCCCACGCAGCGCTTCTTTTTCGTCATTAGCTTGACGTTCCGTACCTTTCTCAAGTAGTCAACAAAATGGCACTAACCACCTCTCGGTTTGCCATGTCCCCATAGTAGTGCTTCAACCGCTGACCGTTAACCTTGAATGCTTGGTCTGAATCATTCTCAAAAATTTCCACCGCTCCATGTGGAAACACAATTTTGACAATAAAAGGTCCAGACCACCTTGATTTCAACTTCCCAGAAAAAAGTCGGAGCCGAGAGTTGAATAAAAGAACTTGTTGCCCTGGCACAAATAACTTAGGATGTAGCTTCCTATCGTGCCACTTCTTCACCTTTTCCTTATACATTTTGTTATTCTCGTACGCTTGAAGTTGAAATTCATCAAGTTCATTAAGCTGAAGCATTCTTTTCTTACCAGCTGCATCTAAATCCAGGTTCAACTTCTTCAATGCCCAGTAGGCCTTATGCTCAAGCTCCGCAGGTAGATGACATCCCTTACCGTACACCAACTGGAATGGTGACATCCCAAATGGAGTTTTGTATGCTGTTCTGTAAGCCCAAACAGCTTCATCGAGCTTTAAAGACCAATCCTTCCTTGACGGACAAACAACCTTCTGTAGAATACGCTTTATCTCTCTGTTAGACACTTCCGCTTGACCATTTGTTTGCGGATGATAGGCAGTAGCTACTCGATGATTTACATTATAACGCTGCATCATAGAAGTGAACTTACGGTTGAAAAAATGCGATCCTTCATCACTTATGATTACCCGAGGTGTTCCAAACCTTGTGAAAATTTGCTTATGAAGAAAATTTAGTACTGCCTTTGCATCATTTGTCGGTAAAGCTTTAACTTCGACCCATTTTGAGACATAATCGACTGCCAGCAAGATGTACTGATTATTGCAAGACGAGATAAAAGGCCCCATAAAATCAATTCCCCACACATCAAAGACCTCGACTTCAAGCATCACATTTAATGGCATTTCATCCTTCCTTGACAAATTTCCCACTCTTTGGCAACGATCACACCTTAAAACAAACTGATGAGCATCCTTGAACAAAATAGGCCAGAAAAAACCTGCTTGCAGAATACGAGCTGCCGTCTTCTCACCTCCATAGTGTCCCCCATAAACCGTGGAATGGCAGTCTCGTAATATCCCCTCCGTCTCACAGAACGGGATACATCTCCTGATGATCTGGTCAGCTCCCTGTCTAAACAAATATGGTTCATCCCACATATACCACTTCACCTCATGCAGAAACTTCTTCTTTTGGGCGGATGTTAAATTAGGAGGCATTATGTTGCTGACGAGATAGTTTACAATATCTGCAAACCATGGTTCTTCCTCCTGAATTGCAAACAACTGCTCATCCGGAAAAGATTCATTGATTAACGTCCTATCTTGTGAAGTAGAATCGGGATTCTCCAACCTAGAGAGATGGTCAGCTACTTGATTCTCAGTACCTTTTCTATCTTTGATCTCTAACTCAAATTCCTGAAGTAAAAGCACCCAACGAATGAGTCTCGACTTCGAATCCTTCTTGGAAACTAGATAGCGAATAGCTGCATGATCAGTGAATACTGTTACTTTCGTACCAAGTAGATAAGATCGAAATTTCTCAAAGCCAAAGACTATAGCCAAAAGCTCCTTCTCAGTAGTGGTGTAGTTCAATTGGGCACCATTTAAAGTCTTACTCGCATAGTAGACCACATGGAAGAGATTTTTCTTGCGCTGTCCCAGAACTGCACCTACCGCATAATCACTCGCATCACATATCATCTCAAACGGTTCTGTCCAATCTGGTGCTGTAATAACTGGTGCAGTGATCAAACTCTTCTTGAGAGTCTCGAATGCTGCCAAACATTCATCATCAAATTTGAACGGCACATCTTTCTCAAGCAAATTGCACAACGGCTTAGATATCTTTGAAAAGTCCTTGATGAATCACCGATAAAAACCCGCATGACCAAGAAAACTATGAATTCCTTTCACAGAATTAGGTGGGGGAAGATTTTCAATGACTCCCACCTTGGCCTTGTCCACCTCCAGACCCTTGCTAGAGACCTTATGCCCAAGGATAATGCCTTCACGCACCATAAAATGACATTTCTCCCAATTAAGCACCAAATTAGTTTCCACGCATCTTTTGAGTACGGCGCGCAGATTATTCAAACATTCATCATATGAGTGTCCAAAGACGGAGAAGTCATCCATGAACACTTCGACGTTATTTCCAATCATGTCAGAGAATATAGCCATCATACATCTCTGAAAGGTGGCCGGTGCGCCACATAACCCAAACGAAACTCTGCGAAAAGCAAATGTGCCAAATGGACAAGTGAAGGTAGTCTTTTCCTGATCCTCTGGTGCAATACAAATCTGATTATACCCAGAATAATAATCCAGAAGACAAAAATACTCATGTCCCGCCAATCTGTCAAGCATCTGATCAATAAATGGAAGAGGGAAGTGATCCTTCCTTGTGGCTTTGTTCAATTTTCTATAATCCATGCATACTCTCCATCCTGTAACTGTTCGAGTAGGGATGAGCTCATTCTTTTCATTTGCGACCACAGTGATACCTCCCTTCTTAGGTACACATTATACGGGGCTTACCCACGAGCTGTCAGAAATAGGATAAATGATGCCTGCATCTAGCCATTTCAGAATTTCTTTCTTCACCACCTCCTTCATGATGGGATTCAGTCTTCGCTGCTGTTCCACAGTTGGCTTACTACCTTCCTCTAGCAGAATTTTATGCATACAATATGAAGGACGTATCCCCTTGATGTCTGCTATGGTCCATCCTATAGCCGATTTGAATTCTCTCAAAATCCTTAAGAGCTTGTCTTCCTCACTACCTGAAAGGTCAGATGAAATAATAACAGGTAACATAGATGAATCACCTAAAAAAGCATACCTCAAGTGTTCAGGTAATGGTTTGAGCTCCAAGGTAGGTGCTTCCTCTATTGATGGTTTGACCTTCCCTTCAGCGTTCTTGAGGTCAGAAGCACCAAGAGATTCAAATGGTATGTCCAGTTTTCGCTTCCAGGGAGAAGCGTTCAGATATTGTAATTGCTCGTTGCTATCTTCATCATCGCTGTCAAAATCCCCCACTAAGGCCTTTTCCAATGCATCAGACATTAGCATGTGATCGAGTTCCGAAGTAACCGCAGAATCAATTACATCCACTTTTAAGCACTCCTCATCTTCTGTAGGGAATTTCATTGCCTTGAATACGTTGAAGGTCACATCCTGATCTTGGACCCGCATAGTAAGTTCACCTTTTTGCACATCTATCAAGGTACGGCCAGTAGCCAAGAAAGGCCTCCCCAAGATTATGGGAATCTTCTTATCTTTCTCAAAATCCAGAATAACAAAATCTGCTGGAAAGAAGAGCTTATCCACTTTGACGAGCACATCCTCAACTATGCCCCTTGGGTAAGTAATGGAACGGTCAGCCAATTGTAGCGACATGTATGTGGGTTTTGGATCAGGCAGATCCAGCTTTTTAAAGATCGACAATGGCATCAGATTAATGCTTGCTCCCAAATCACAAAGGCACTTGTCAAACGTCAGATTGCCAATGGTGCAAGGAATGGTGAAGCTTCCTGGATCTTTCAGTTTTGGTGGTAACTTTTGCTGCAGAACAGCGCTGCATTCTTCCATGAGAGCAACGGTTTCAAGGTCATCCAGTTTCACCTTCCTTGCAAGAATAGTCTTCATAAACTTCGCATAACTAGGCATTTGTTCCAGAGCCTCAGCGAAAGGTATATTGATGTGAAGTTTCTTGAACACCTCCAGAAATTTCCCGAACCGTCTATCCAGCTTTTGTTGCTACAATCTCTTAGGAAAAGGTGGTGGAGGATAGAGCTGTTTCTCCCCTGTATTAGCCTCAGGCAGAGTGTGTTCAACAGTAGTCTTCCTTGGTTCCACCGCTTTCTCCTTTTGCTTAGATTCTTCACCTCTAATTTCAGCTTCTACTTCTTTTGCCTTTTCAGCATTAGCTACTTTTCCAGACCTTAAGGTAATAGCCTTGACTTGCTCTTTAGCTTCCTTCCTGCCTGGTACTTCCGTGTCACTGGGAAGAGTGCCAGGTTGATGATTGAGCACTGTATTGGCTAATTGACCGATTTGATTTTCCAAGGTCTTGATAGAAACCGTCTGACTCTTGCACAACAGCTTAAGTTCCTCAAAATCAGCACTAGTGGGTGCAGCTATACTTCCCTGTTGAGGATATGATTGCCTTGTAGCATACTGCTGTGGTTGCTGGAATCCAGGTGGGTTAAACTGTTTACTCACTCCTTGCTGATATGGTGGCTGAATAGCATTCTGATTATTCCCCCAGCTGAAATTTAGATGATTTCTGTTGTTAGGATGATAGGTCGCTGGCACAGGCTGCTGTTGTCGCTGATAATTATTCACATACTGAACAGATTTGTTGACAAGAGAACACTGATCCGTAGCATGAGAACCTGCACAAAGCTCACAAACCATAGCTATTTGATTAACTCCATACGTAGCCAAAGAATCAACCTTCATTGATAGCGCTTGGAGTTGGGCTGCAATAGCGGTGGCTGCTTCAACTTCCAGAATACCTGCTACCTTGCCTGACGTCATCCTCTGAGTTGGGTTTTGATGCTCATTTGCAGCCATCGTCTCTATAAGATTATACGCCTCAGTATAGCTTTTAGCCCATAAGGCTCCTCCAGCTGCTGCATCGAGCATGGGCCGAGATTGGGCCCCCAAACCATTATAGAAACCAGTGATCACCATCCAATCCGGCATTCCATGATGTGGACATTTTCTCAACATTTCCTTGTAGCGTTCCCAAGCCTCGCACATAGACTCCGTAGGTTGCTGCGCAAACTGAGTAAGAGCACTCCTCATAGCAGCAGTCTTTGCCATTGGATAAAACTTCACCAGAAACTTTTGCGCAAGATCTTGCCACGTAGTGATGGACCCAGCTGGTTCAGAATGTAACCAGTCTTTAGCCTTATCCCTCAGTGAGAATGGGAAAAGCCTCAACTTGATAGCCTCATCAGTCACGCCATTATACTTAAAAGTGCTGCAGATCTCGACAAAATTCCTTATGTGCATGTTGGGGTCTTCAGTTGCCGCTCCTCCAAAAGAAACAGAATTCTGCACCATCTGAATAGTGCCCGACTTGATTTCAAAGGTGTTAGCTTGAATAGCCGGATGAAGGATGCTTGACTGAATGTCATCAATTTTAGGCCGAGAAAAATCCATAAGAGCTGGATCAGCTTGAACAATACGATCTCCCATGTTTACTGGTTCTTTCTGCTCAGTTCCCGAATCCGAATCCTCAAAATCTAACTTCTCCGGAATATCAAGAACTTCGTCTGTCTCCTCAGCTGTATCTAAAGTCCTCTTGCGAGCACGAGAACGAGTTTGCATAAACGCTTGCTAAAGTACCTGAAACACAACCGAAAAGAGTAAGTAACTACTACGTCCTAATCACTGAGTCCTAATGACCAATGATGGTAAGTACATAAACTAAACAAATACGCCGAGTCCCCGGCAGCGGCGCCAAAAACTTGTTAGGGCGAAAACACGCGCTAATATTCACGCAAGTATACGCGTTCGCAAGTAATATAGAATACTTTCTAGTTCGTTCCCTCAGAGACTCAGACTAAATTATTGTCTAATTAAACTCACTCACCAATGTATGATTACTTCTCAATGTTAAGATAATAACACTTAAAATTGTTGATTAAATATTAACTATAATTAACTACTTAATTAACTACTTAACTAACACTTCAATTTATCAATAATAAAACACTCATGAGATCACAACTTCATTATTACTTCCTTCTATAGCCATTGTTATTACCTTTAGCATGTGACAGTGATGATATTAATCGAATAACACGAAACTGATAAAAGCCAACTTTTATTGTACTAATACCATTCCACCAAGCATCCACAATTAAGATAGAAGTTGAATAGTCATCAATTATGTTGAGTTCCTATATGTCTACAGAAATTGACAACACAACGATTTAAGCTCAAGTTATTCCTTTTGATTACATAGGGCAAATAAAACTGTTAGAGTTACCCACTAATCATGCTCAACGTACATGAACCTATGCTAGCATGGCAAGTTCTAAATCTCAAGATCCACCGTCGCTTCACAAGAGATTAACACCCTATCTTATATGTTCACGACGCACATAAGACGAATACGCACAACCAATACTAGATATCATGCAATCATCACACACTAAAGTATTAAACAATTAACTAAAGAATTCCATAATAAATCTGTTGCAACCCCATGATCACGATTAGCCCATAATAGAACTTATCGCCATCATGGGTTCATATGAAATCATGATAAACAAACACAAGAAAATAATAACTAAACTAATTATATTAAAACAGAGTACGTCACAAGAGTAAATAAGTCAAAGCAAGAAAACTAGCATCCAACGTTACAACGAAACAAGAATCACAAGAAAATATGCTTCCTCTTCGTTACGGTGTGCTAAATCGGTCTTCCTCCTTATCTCATTCGCTTCTTGCGTAAAACACAATCTAAAACATAATCCCCTTAATACTCTCTGTGAAAACGTCTCAAATCTATCTCTATAATAGTCCCATAAAACTCAGATTACATAGAAGTTGGAAGCCAAACAGAAGTAGAAGTCTAAAATAATTTATCTTTTTCCCCGACCCTGCGCGGCCGCTCAGCATAGCTGCGCGGGCGCGCAGGTTGCTGCGCGGCCGCTCAGCATTGCTGCGCGGGCGCGCAGGCCTCTACTGGAAAAAATCCAGGTTTGCTCCGTTTCTTCGCCGTAATCTGCCCATTCCTTTCCTCTCGCAATGGTGAACACATGCCAAGGCTTATTCTTGATGATTCCTCCCCCGAAATGCAATTAATACCCTGAAATGCATAAACACTAGAAAAACGCATCAAATACACAAAATACTTGATTTCAAGACACCAATTTAAGCCATTTAAAGACGTTCTAAGTGGTATAAAATGCCACTTATCAGATATCTAAAGATTCTCTTGACTGCAATAAGATGTGGCTCCCTAGGATTTGCCTGCAATCCTGCACAGAAACAGGTGGCAAACATAATGTCTGGCCTACTAGCCATTAGGTACAAAAGAGAACCAATCATACCTCTGTAGTTTGTGACATTAACTGTTGTACCTTTATGAGGATCAAGCTTTGTAGCAGTTGCCATATGAGTAGTTGCAGTTGCACTTTCTTGCATGTTAAACCTTTTCAACAAATTCTTTATGTACTTGGGACTGATTAATGTAGATGCCATTATCAGTCTGCTTAATTTGCAACCCCAAGAAATAGCTCGTCTTTCCCATCATACTCATTTGATATCTTGATTACATCAACTTTGAGAACTTATCGCACAGTTTTTGATTAGTTGATCCAAAAATGACATTATTCACATAAATTTGAACTAAAAGCAGATCTTTACCTTTATTCAGATAAAATAAAGTTTTATCTATTGTACCTCTTTTGAATCCACTTTCAAGTAGAAACTGAGAAAGGGTCTCATACCATGCTCTAGGTGCTTGCTTTAGTCCATAGAGTGCTTTTTCAAATCTATAAACATAGTCAGGTTGAGAAATGCACTCTTGACATCCATCTGAAAAACTTTGAACTTCTTATGTGCAGCATATGCCAAGAAAATTCTGATTGCTTCCAGCCTAGCAACAGGAGCAAAAGTTTCATCATAGTCAATATCTTCCTGTTGTGAATATCCTTTAGCCCCTAACCTTGCCTTATTTCTAACAATGGTTCCATTAGAATCAATTTTATTTCTGATTATTTCTGAAGACCCATTTTGTACCTACAATTGACCTGTTCTTAGGTCTAGGCACCAGCTTCCACACTTCATTCCTTTCAAACTCATTCAACTCTTCTTGCATAGCGATAACCCAGTCTGCATCCTTAAGTGCATCTTCTATTTTTTTGGATCTTCCTTTGAAAGTAGATTATGATACAGACATTCATTTTGAGTTGCACTTCTTATCTTTACACCTTCATCAGGATTTCCAATGATCAGATCAGGAGTATGATCTTTGGTCCATTTTCTGGCATTAGGAAATGTCCTTCTTGAGCTAGAAGCTCCCCCTGAATTATGTGCCTCATCAAATGCATTTGAGGCTCCCCCTGAATCAGTGATGTTAACTCCTGATGAAGAATTAAGACTTGACACATGTTCTCTAGATGTTGAGTCAGCATTAGATTCTGAGTGATCAGATTTAGAAGAACCTTGAGTTGACTCTTCAGTGTTAGTACTATCAGATGAACCTTCATGTTGTCCCCCTTCAATATGTGCAGGTTCATTAGTACAATGATCATCTTCAGGATCTGAAGGAGTATCAGGATTTGGATCATCAGTAATTGATAATCCATTAGAGATTGATGCAGATTCTAACAGTGCATTTTCATTTGCAAATATCAAACTTTCATGAGAGTCTTCTTCAAAACCAGGAATCTTCTTATCATCAAAGATACATTGATAGAGATAACTACAGTATTTGTTCTCAGATTGAAAACCCTGTATGCTCTTGATGGTGAGTAACCAACAAAGATTCCTTCATCAGCTTTTGATTTAAATTTTCCTAGCTGATCAGTATGAGTTCTCAGAACAAAGTACTTACATTCAAATACATGGAGATGTTTGAGACTGAGCTTCTTTTCTTTTAGCATCTGATAAGGAGTAACACCATGTCTGTTTATTAGTGTGATATTCTAAGTATAACAGGCTGTGTCTATTGCTTCAGCCCAGAAGTAAGTGGGTAGTTTAGCTTCTTCTAGCAGAGTCCTATCAGCTTCAATCAGGGTTTTGTTCTTTCTCTCGACAATAGCATTTTATTGAGGTGTGCAAGGAGTTGAGAATTGTTATTGTATGCCTTTATACTTACAGACTTCCTCCACTTTTGAGTTCTTGAACTCAGTGCCATTATCACTTCTCAGTATTTTCACTTTGAAGTTGGATCCATTCTCAATTTGCCTTACATGATCCAGAAGAATTTCTAGAGTTTCATCCTTCCTGTGTAGAAAATAAACCCAAGTGTATCTAGTGAAATCATCAACAATTACAAGTGTGTACCTTTTCTTGTTGATAGACATTATGTTCACTGGTCCAAAGAGATCCATATGTAACATATGATATGGTTCAGTGATAGAGAATTTTGTTTTACTTTTGAAGGATACTCTTATTTGCTTGGACTTTTGGCAAGCATCACAAAGACCATCAGATGAGTATAGCATATTTGGTAATCCTCTTACTAGCTCCTTCTTGGAAAGTTCATTGATTGAATTAAAGTTGAGATGTGAGAGCTTCTTGTGCCAATTCCAGCTTTCATCTACTGATGCCTTAGAGATAAGGCAAGTAGCTTCTTGCTCAAGACTTTCATGCAGTCTTGCTTCATACATGTTGCCATGTCTATATCCCATCAAGAAAACTTTCTTTGACTTGTTATGAAAAACTTCACAGTGAGAGTCATAGAACACCACATGATAACCTCTGTCAATGATTTGACTGATGCTTAGTAGATTGTGCTTCAGTCCTTCCACTAAAGCTGCTTTCTCTATTACTACCTTTTCAATTACCAAGTTGCCATATCCCAGAGTGTGTCCTATATTTCCATCCCCATAAGATACATCTGGGCCAACCTTCCTCTTAAATTCTGACAGCAAGGATTTATTTCCAGTCATGTGTCCTGAACATCCACTATCCAAGACAAGAGTATTTTTCCTATTACCCTGCAGTCAGAGGAGTGATTAATTAGAAGGATTTTTAAGGACCCACACTTGTTGGGCCCTCATTTTGGACAACTTAAGTATTTGTGATTCAGACTTACTTCTGATAGTTTTTTTCTTATCAGGATTTGTCTTATCAGAAGTAGATTTAGTAGAACTAGGAGAATTAAGCACATAAGCAGTTTTATTAAATTTTGGCAAAGGTTCATAATAGTTATGATATAGCTTATGATAGGAACTACAAGTGTAAATTGAATGTCAACTACTACCACAATGAAAACAAGGATTTTGTGGTTTGTAAAATACTGATCTACCCCTAACATCGGACTCAGGAATAGCAGTTTTCATTTTCTTACTCCTCCTGCAATTAATAGCAAGATGATTAGTATTACCACAGTTAAAACAAGTTTTTCTAGGAGCATTGGGAACAAACTTAAAGTTAGAATCCTTAGAAATACCTTGCTTACCATTCATGTTTTGTTTTGGACTTTTTACTTGAGGTTTGTCAGTAACCTCAGATAATTTCTTTTTCAATTGTCTTTTAGACAAAAGTCCTATGTTCTTTTCTTTCTTAACAGCCTTAATGGTCTCCTTGTTTTCCTCTTTTTGAGTTTTATCATTTACTACCTTTTCTTGGGATGTTGAGGTTGAACCCTTCTCAAAGGTAGATTTGGGTTCATCAGCTTTTGAAGAGATAAACTTAACAGGAGTATTAAGGGTAATTTTATTTTCAGTGTCAACATCCTTAACTCCATCTACATAACCAAGACATTCTTTCCAGTTTTTCTTAGAAATCATCTCATGAACCTTTTTTCCTGAAACAGTCCAGGCTTTAAGGGTTTTCCTCTCATTTTCTAATTCATTTTCTAACATACTATACTTAGCTTCTAGTATCTTTGTTGTATGTTTAGCTTTCTCACATTCTTTTTGAATTTCAATCTGATTTACTAAGTCAGACTCCAACTGATCATTCCTAGATTTTAAGACTTCATTTTTAATTAACAGTCTATTGTTCTCTAGAATCTTATTTTTAAAATTTCCATGGAGAGACTTAAGAATAGATTTCAATTAAGATATATCTTCAGTATCAAGACAGAAGAAGGAAGTTGATACCTTAAACTCAGAGGAAGCAGGAGTATCAAAACTAGCCATCAGTGCATACTGCATAGCATGTTTCTTCATTTTCAGAATTAGTGGAATCCATCCAATCCTTGCTTGATGTAATCAAGGCTTTGTTATTCCCTTTGTCATGCTTTGTCTTCTTGCATTTTGTAGCAAAGTGACCAGGTTCATCACAGTTGTAGCACTTGATTTTTGATCTGTCAACTTTTCCATCTTTAGAGTCATTTCCTTCTCTTCTTCCAAACGATTTCCTTTCTCCTCCAGTAAACTTCTTCCTGAAACTTCTTTTCTTTTGAGACTTCCTGAACTGCATCCTCTTGAAGCCCTTAACTAGCAATGCATCCATGTGCATGACATCAGAGTCTGTCACGTTCTCATCAGTTTTAGAATCAGTAATATCATCAGGATTTGATGATGAATCATCAGTATCTGATTCTGGTAGATTGTTCTTTTTCCTTGCAGCTTCAACAGACCTGTCTTTTGAAGCTTTAGCATTCACTTTTAAAGCAACTGATTTTCCCTTATTGCTTTTCCTCTCTTTCCTTTGATGAACTTCCAAATCATGAGTTCTCAGCATACCAAAGATTTCATCCAGAGTGACTACATACTGATGTCGTATGATTGAAGTCTGAGTCTCCCATTCCTCATTCAAAGCTCTCAGAAACTTGGTGTTTGAATCTTCCAGATTGTACACCTTTCCCACCAAAGATAGATTGTTAAGCAGAGTGAGAAACCTGTCATAGATGTCGGTAAGACTTTCATCAGACTTGGCTAAAAAATGTTCATATTCTTGAATTAGAACAGCCCCTCTGTTCTTATTGAAGGCCATGGTTCCTTGACATTGAGTCTCAAGGGCATCCCAGATTTCCTTAGCAGTCTTGTAGGCTATAACCCTGTTTGACATCACAGAGTAGAGACTGTTATGCAAAATGTTTCTTACCTTTGCATCCTTCAGCACAACAACTTTCTCTTCTGGTGTCCACTCACTCTTATCCTTCAACTGAAGGTGTTCAGCAACCGTAGGAGTTGCAGGCACCATTTTTGTTGGCTTGTAAGGTCCATCATTGATTACATCGAGGTAGTCTGGATCTGTAGCTTCCAGGTGCATGAGCATCTTCACCTTCCATGTAGGATATTCAGTCTTTTTTAGAATGGGGATTTCAATACTTTCATACTTGTTCAAAGACATGTTTAGATCATTTCTGATTGTAAATTTATCAGTTCGCTCTGATACCAATTGTTGCCCAGTAATAATACAATTATTTAAGGGGGTTGGATACACTTGTATAGATGTTTCGAACAAGTATAAAAATATAACAGTTCTTTATATTTCTGATAAAAACTGTTACAAACTCTCTCAAGAAATACTGATGTTCTTGAGAGCTACTAGGTCGTATGATGCTCGAGTTAATCACTATGTGATGACCTAAACTGTGTTTATATAATACACAGCTGCTACAAATCAATCTAAGATATGCATTATCAATTACTAACAGAAAATGATACATATCTTTAACTAAATACATAAAGTCCTATCACTCAGGACGTACAAATATCCATCCCTCAAAATAAGGAACAGAATCAATCTTCATAACAGACCGCCTTCAGATGCTGATGCCATGCAAATACTGATGATGCATCAAATCCTAACGACACATCAAATACTGATGACATCTAAAACGCAGTCAGATCCTATCATTATTTCACTATCATTTGATACGGATTGTTATTTATGTCTTAATGTTCCTCCCTTTCATCCATTATACCAGATATTATGTCATGCTAGTGAATTTGATTATTAATGTTATGTTGAATGTTGAATATTTTTCTTACATATTTTTTTTTGCAACATATGCATTGAAATTTATAATTGAACCATAGATATCATCAACATATATTTGACTTGAAAATCAAACTTAAATTTATTTATTAATTTTGGGAGGAAATCATTATGATATGAGGAACATATAATAACAGAGTTCCGAAGTATTTGCATCCACTTAAATTCAAATCAATATTAAGTGTCTACAATAAATTTACTTTAATTAAACTGCACTAGTATTTTACATTTACTTTCTAGATATATAAAGATAAATGATTAATGTGATATTGATTTTTATTAATCATAATTCAGGGATTCAGTCAATCATTACACCTGTATAGATTATGATTATCATTAAGATTATGATTACGATGTACTCGAATCAAGGTATTTCCATTACCACCAATCATTGTAAATAACTACCACATTATCTTACATTTTTAAAATTAAGAAAGGTTATCATAAGCATTAGTATCAGTTATTTATGCCTTCTATTACAAGATTATGAAATACTATAATTTATTTATGCATGGGACAAGAAGTAAATTTACATAATAATAACAAAGTTAAATTAATAAGCTAATTATGTATAACCCCAATGTTATATCATCATTACACTTAATCAGTAATCGTGAGAATATTACACATTTAGTTATGTTTGATAAGCTCAGAACACTCAATGAATTTCATACCGACTGGAAGATTAAGGTTAGGGTGACTAGAATGTGGCCATCAAATACTTCTGACGATGACTCATTGTATCGATATAATTTAATTCTTCTGAATGCTGAGGTAAATTTCCTGTACAACACATCTATCAATAATTGAAATGTTTTACATGCAATATCTTGTGACATGAAACTATTAATTTGACGAATATAGTTGTTTTCAGAATTTTTATGTTCAATCCACCGTTGCTTCTAATGTTTGGGATATATTTCAAGAAGTTATAAACGAAGGAAAAGTGTATGAGATTTCTGATTTCTTAACTAAAAAGGATACAAGGAAGCATAGGTCTGTTTCCTCCAGAATATACATCACGTTTAATAGTGAAACAGTGATTAAACCTTTACTGGGATATGACACTACAATAGATTATCATAAATTTGACTTTTTTGATATCGGTGACATGATAGTAAATGCAAAGGATACCAAACTGGCGATATTGCTGATATTCTTACAGGTTTTATACGATTCTCAAAGTTTATCATGTATTTTTACATTTCACCTAGGTCTATTACTAATTTTACATATTTTTCTTACAATTATTCAGATATTATTGGAGTTTTTGAAGATATTGAACTTGCTCAAGTTATTCCTTCTAAGATTGGTGACCAAATGATTATTCACTTTAGAATAACTGATGGAAGGTGATGCTGCCTTAAGAATTTGTTTCTTACATGTTTAGAATTTAGAATATTAAAATTACATATCAAAATTCAAATATTCATATGTTATTCTTTTACTTTTGATAAATAGGAATGATGTTAGAGTTACTGTATGGGGTAAGCATGTTAAATCCCTTGATCCACTATTTAATGATGTTTTGGAAAGTCCAATTATAGTCATTTTGGCATGTATGAGACCCCTTTGGTTGCACGGTGAGTAAGTTACATTCCTCACAATAATCTGAATATTATATGTTAAAATTGTTTGATTCACATGAAAATCATCCATTTATATTATTTTGTAGGCGAAGCAGTTATTGGTACTGTTGAATCTTCAAGGATTTACATTTATCTTCAGATTGTTGTAATTAATATGAGAAAGAGGTATACAATTGCCCTAAAAAAGCTACATGATGTATACTTTCATAAACTCTTAAAATGACTAATTTCATCCAGCTTTTTGTTGCTATAGGATTGAGGATGGTGTTTTTTGGTGCTAAATTTCAACAACCAAATTCTACATTTGACACTTCTCGCCACCGCAATATTGAAGAAATAGCAGAGGCTTGAAGACCTAATAAACAATGTCATTAGTTTTTTATTGAAAACAATGAATGTTTTTTCTTTCAA
This sequence comes from Apium graveolens, assembly GCF_009905375.1. NCBI lineage: Eukaryota > Viridiplantae > Streptophyta > Magnoliopsida > Apiales > Apiaceae > Apium > Apium graveolens. The sequence continues at coordinate 149,459,363 of NC_133652.1, forward strand.
TTATAATTTGTATTTTTCTCAAAGTATATTTAGTTTATTTTGCCAGCAGTTCCTTAATTAGTTTCAATTCATGTTTTCAAAATACATGTCAAGAACCGCCTAACACCATGTCTTATTTGTTAGGAGATTGATGAAAACAGTCCTATCATTAGAAAGAACATATGATATTTTTATACAATATCAAATGCATATTTTCATATTACATGTCATACGCTATTCAATATCATATTAATTTTGTTTGTAAGTTAATTTCTACATATTTAGGTTGATAATCATTGTTTGTCATAAGAAGAATGGGTTATTAAAAGTGTAAAAAATGTAAACAGTTTTAAATTTAAGGTTTTGTACATATACATGTAACAACCCATATATATTGATATTTTGGAAGGAAAATATTAATTAAAAGACTATGACATAGAAAGCACTATTCGATATAACGTTACACCATAACCATTTCCCCCATTATCATCCATATCCTAAACTATGAGGATATAATAAGGTACATACCATAATTTAGCCGGAGAAAAGAAATAAAGATACATTTCATAATTTTACATGGATGTGAATGTTTAACAGAAATTGTAGCTTGCTAATGTCATTCAATTTGGAAAACAACCCTATTCCCTTCGTTAGGCAGCATTGTAAAGACTATGGTCTGATCCTCCGTCAAATGATTGTCCTCTGCAAACCTGTTCCATCCTATAGAGCATCTTACTTTTCCTTTTTCAATTGAGAGTCCCCCAAGAGAATCTCCATTATGCGTCCTTAAAACTATCTCTTCTCCAGCAGCCCATTCATGTACTTCAGGATGAATATATCTAGGAAAATACTGCATTTCGAAGTAATGTTATATAATTACTATTGCAAAGTTATCCGAATAATAATGGCTGATTCAAGAGAGCCATACCACTCCATGACCTGAGTTGTTGACATGGGATCTTCTCATAACTTTACAGAATTGAACAATGTTAGGTATTGGTTCGTTTATTTGAACAATAATATGTTGTTTTTGCAACATTCACGTTTGCCGCACTTGCAACATTGTGGATGTTTTCTTCGTCATTAATTTCTCCATATAAAACAGAGTATACATTTGAGTTTTCATACAGGCATGCCCTATTGTATGTATAATACATTCCATCATCTAAATTCAATTTACGATATAAAATTAGCACTTTACCTCTAATAATTGCAACCTCCTCAACTTCTTTCTCTATCTTTGCATTGTCAAAAACATTTATCGTAAATTCACCACTACCCAAATATGTGAAAAGTAGATTGTCTTTTTCGTTAAGTTTTGCATAATGCGCAAGCTCTCTCAAACCAAACAACAATCCCTTCACACTTGAGTAGTATCCTCTAAAATGCTTTCCATTCTTAAATGAAAATGAAACTACTGGCGGTATGCTAAATTCAAAACGCATATGGAAATTAAAAGGAATTTCCCGTATAAATTATTGATTTAGCAGATAATTTGAACCATGTAAAAAACTATAGAATATATACATAAATTTTGAATGAATAAATGCATATATTTAGAACCTTAGTGCATCATGTGAAGAAACTTACAAATTCTCCATCAGAAATTGCGTAAGGTGTAACTAATGAAAGAAATTTTCGGCCGCTTGCATCTTTTTTCCACACAAACCATTTATAGCACGAGTACATATTATGATATATATGCGAGTTTATAAAAAATATCAAAATTCCTTTTATAACTATGATCTAAATATCAGATATACCTTGATTGCAGAAATTGCCCACCAACTGTTTTCTTGGTACAACATAATCAACTTTTGAACCTTCGTCACATAATATATTAACCTAAAAATTACCAGAACCATGATATAAAACAACAATAATGCTCCCTCCAGTTCTCACAATTTCTTGAATCAAAGGTGAAAGATGAGTAATAGTGTTTGTTTTATTATCAAACTTTCCCTTTATTTTGCGACCGCTGGGTAGCCTTATTTGTGCATTACACGGAATGTCTCCTGCTATTTCTGAACTTATTGATTCTGGTACAATATTTAAGAAAGAATCAATATAAATGAATTTGCTAAAATGGGGTTATTTACTATAACTAATCAATGAAACAATACATTATTTTACCAATTTAAGTTTGTCACGCATGTGTGGATCGATGAAAAGAATAAACCGTGTCGTCTTTGGCATCTCTACTTCCATTAATTGAGAAATAGATGTTAAAAAGATAATTAGCACATAATTAAACAGTAAGGCATACATCTATTAAGAATTAAAATTAGGTACAATAATCGTGTTATGAGTTATTAATCTTATTTACCTCTTAAAGTTGCTCCATATCAGTTTCTTCAATTGTCCTTTCGGAATCAAAAACAAAATGGCGTTTAAGCAAGTTATTGTACAATTCTGCATTGTTGTAATATCCCATATTTTCAGATATTACTATTATTATTATTTGAAATTGTTTATGTGATTTTATATGAATTTAGTGAATTATATGATAATTGAAGTGATGTTTTAAATGTTTATATGTGATATTCTTTGGGTATTTTAATTATTATATGTCCAAAATAAAATATAGATAATTGTGATATTTTTTTCGGTAATTTTTGGGCTATTATATGATTTTATAATGATTTACGGATTTATTATCTATAATCTGAATAATTACAAAAACTATTTTATAAAGCCGGGAATCGTCCAACTTCATCCGTTTTTACATTTTTACAACCCGAAACTCTTCCAAAATCTCCTTCCTAACCTAATCTGGTAATTCTGGACATTTTCCGTGTTTTGACTTTTTCAATCCTGATTACAGTTTGACTCGTACGCGTCCCGACGCAAAATTTTCGATACGATAATCGTTTTGATAAATCAACAAAACCCGTATTATCGGAAGACGAGATATTATTACATTATTTTCATATAAAGTGTTTTATAAGAAGCCCAGTTTTGATAATTATCCAAATCTGATATTAAATTGTATCATTTTATAGTTACTTAGCGGCTAAGTAATCTATTTTCGGATCCGATATGATCCAATAGGATACTTGTTGTCACACCCCAACTTAAACAGCAGATTAAATATAGCTATTACAACATTTAATAATTAAATAAACATACCCAAAACCAAGATCTTACAGTTTAGGGTTTGGAACAGCCCAACACTACCATCTATTATAACTGATTTTAAATACCGAGTCCTCAGACAAACTACTATCACTTATTCTACCTGAGCTCGAACATAAGCATCAGCATCACAGGTCTTACGGGCAGTCTGCTTGAATCTAACCATAGTTGTTAGCTGTAATATCAGGGTAAAGCAAGGAGTGAGCCAAATGCTCAACAAGTGCTAAATAATACGATACAAAACATAAATCGAGATATATATTAAAGAATGTCAATGGGAAGACATAACCAGTGATAACGAGAGATAAAACTTTGGGTGATGGCATCATTCCGTTTGTATCAAAACAATTTCAAAATCATATCTTAATCAAAATCATTTTATGATGCTACGGATTACAGCCGGTGATCAGCCGCGAAGTATCCCGAACCTCGCTGGGTTCTAAAACATTAATGGGAATCCCTAGGCAACTTTTAAGCCTAATATAAGTGTGGAAATGACTCACGTCTCAGTCCAGATCCACTATTCAAAGAAAACATTTATCCCCCTTTGGGACTGAAAACCCACATTTTATTTATTTCAAAAACTGATTCCGATTTATAACAAAATCTCTTTTACAGTAAACATTTTTTTTTATCATGGGATTATAGATCAACTCGAAACACGGGAAATATGGTACTAAATCTCAGGGCTATGATTCACAAAACTATACTCTATTAAAGTAACTGAATGGTTTTCATATATCAAAGATTAGACAAGGGGATTTAGTGAGGCTATTGGATATTATAAAAGGGTAATGCCAAATTGGGCTTTAAGCAATGGTTTCTCATCAAGGTTCAAGTGCTGGATCATCAAGAAGATAAGCTTCATGAATACTAAGGGTGTTAAGGTATGCAGAAATGATCTTTAACTCAGGATATATCAGAATTGTCAAGCTTCAGGATAAGAAAGAGGGGTATCAATCAATGAGGAATCACTTTGATAAGTATCTGACTATCAGGGTTCAAGGTAAGGTTCTATAGGGGTTCAAGTATCAGGATGAGATATCAATACTTAGGAATCATCAGCATGTTAATCAAGAGAATCAACCAAGAGTTATAACTACCCTTTCTTTTATCATGGCATCACTATATAATTCAAAGATAAACATTATATACGCTTGATTTAATATATCAAATGACACAGGATAGTTGCAGCAATGTATGAACTATTAGCAGTAAATATGAAGGACAAGTTGAATCACTTGCCTTGAGAAAGGCTGGTCTGGTCTGACTGGTAGGAGCAACTGGAGCTTCACTCGACCTTTATGGAAAGTTTTCCCTCGTCTCGAGATCCTATATAAATAATAATAATCCTCATTATAATATATTCTCACCAACTTAACCTATTTACAACCCGAATTTAAACACGGATGGCACTTAGGCCTATATGCACTTAATTTATATTCACCTTTAATTTATAATTGCACACACATAGCCACATAATCACATATCATATATTAATACCAAATAACACCATATACACCATAATTCAACACTAGGCTTGGATGATCTCGACTCACAACTTAAGTCACTTGGTCGCTAAACTAGACAAAGTCTTCTAATTTTGGCTTCCTAACTCGATGTGCCTTTACTAAACTATCCAAAACCTATTGACCCTCACTTGTGCCTTTTTCTCTACTGACCTTATACTATCTTACAACTATGGTGGTCAACCTAAATCTCACTCCTAAGTGTTCTAAAACTATGTGATAAGTGAAAGTGCTCACTGGTGCAAATTTCAGAATGACAACTATGGTTTCTTGAGTGCATTAGACACTCTTAAACTACAAGTTTTCCTTCAAAACTTTTACACAAAGACTCTCCTTACCTAAGGGCATCTCCCAAACTTGATGTGGCTCAAGGGCCTGGCTTGGGCCTTCTTGGGCCTAAGCTAAAAGTCCATGGTTCCCCTGTTTTTCTGGGCAGAAAACGCCCTAACTTGAATTAACTTGTGACACATGGTTCTAACTCATATCCTATGAACTATGGTTGGAAAAACTTCTCTGACACTCCCTCTAACTAAGGCCCAACAGGGCCTAATGAGGGCCTACCCATGACATGGTCAAATCTCCCTATTTCTAAGTTGCAACAAAACTGTCCCCTGCTGGACAGATTTTGTTATACTACTTGTGCACCTAACCAAATGACATGCAAACCTCCAACCAACACCTAAAACCTTTTATATACTCCCAATACTAACTTCTGGTGGCTTGGGCCTCAAAGTGCACATCAATGACATGGTCAAAACTCACTCTAAACCTCAGGGTACTAAACTGATTTTCTGCAGAAATTATAACTCTCCTTTCTCCAAGGTTTTGACTTGACAAACTCAACCACCAACAACTCAATACCCAAACCAAGACTTAAACATGGTGATCTACTGAACTAACTCCCTTATACTCAAAATAATTTTGGTGGAGATCATCCTTACATAAGGTGCAATTATGGCAAAACAAAAGAAACCACATTTCACAACTCACAAATCATCAAGTTTTTGAAACAACAAGTTATGCATTTTATAAAAGATATACACAAATTATTACCATGCATCAAGAAGCATTAATCAATATTAACACATTATTCCTGCTGAAATTAAATCTTACTAATAAAAATCTTTCCAAATGATCAAAATCTTATAACATTCTAAGAGAAATCCACATGCATGCATGTCTTCGGGTTTTGCAAGCCAAACAACATGTTTTCTAAATATGTTTTACCAAGAAATTTACATGCAAGCCTAGAATGAGCTATATCTAGATGATCACCTAGCATGCAAGGAGTTTCATCAAATTTTTACTACAAAATTCAAGCCATTATCACATAAACATGCAAAAATTGAACAAAGCAACAAGAATGGTCTCAAGGACCATTCATTCGGCTCCCCTATGGTCATGGCCGAATGAAATGGAAGGGAATGGCCATTTAACATCAAGAGTTTCCTTCTCAAGACTTGGCACTTCACCATTCCTTGTAGTCCTCTCAAAAACAACCTTAAACTCACAAGAATCAAGGTTGTACTTTGAGTTTCAACTAAAACCTTAACATGCAACCATAAAACTTAAACTTTCTACTCAAAACTCTTTGAAATATAAGTGATCATGGTATGGGAAGTAACATTTACTTGTGTAAAAGATGGAAACTTGATTGAGAAAGAAAGAAAATGGGGAGGGGGGTTGATCTCGGCAAAACCCGAGAGTGAGGGGGGAGGAGGCCGAGAGTGAGAGAGAGGAGGGAGGGAAGAAAGAGTGTGGTGGTGAGTGGAGTGTGAAATGATCATGGCTTTTGCTTGTTTTTATGGTTTTTGTTTTGACAACTATGAGTGGGAATAGGAATTGACATGACTATCCTTCCACTTATACTTGGATCATTTTGCATGCAAGGGTAAAGAAGGAATTTGGTTAATAATATAAGAGTTAGTGGGGTGGTAATTATCTCTTTAGCCCTTTTGGATTGAATAGAAAGGATTTGCATGCAAGGACAACTATGTAATTTGCTAATTATGACAATTAACATTTATAAAGATTTATTTTTATAAAATAAAATACAAGTTCAAAATTTATAAAATTTATACCATAAAATAACTTGGATTTTTAGAAATTTTATAAAACTACTTTTGAATTTTGTGAACAAATAACTTTTAAAAAGATATTTATTCAAGGTTTAAAAATATTCCTTATAAATTAAAAAAAATGAAAGAAATAAATAAACTTTTGCTTTGAAAATTCATATACCACATAACGAAAATTTAAAACGCAGAATTCTCATTCACACAAGCATACAATAGTTGCATATATTGGCATTCAACTTTATAATTACACCAAATTTACAATTAATATTACACGAAAATGCCGGTTGTAACATCCTCTCCCCCTTAAGGGATTCTGTCCCCAGAATCTAAGAGAACAGATGAGGATACCGGGAACGCATATCAGACTCTAACTCCCAAGTCGATTCTTCGACCTTAGGGTTCCTCTAAATTACTTTTACTAACTTTACTGACTTATTTCTAAGACTCTTCTCTTGCCAGTCGAGTATTTTGACCGGTTGCTCCACAAATGACAGGTCTGCCTGAATTTCTACTGGTTCATATTCTATTACATGGCTAGCGTCAGGATTGTACTTCTTAAGCAATGACACATGGAACACATTATGCACGTGCTGATACTGAGGTGGTAAGGCCAACTCGTAGGCCACCTTCCCTACTTGACTCAAAATTTCAAAAGGACCTATGTATCTAGGTGCTAACTTCCCTTTCTTGCCAAATCTAGACAACCCTTTTCTAGGTGACACCTTCAACAAAACGACTTCGCCAATTTGGAATTGAACATCCTTACGTGTCGGATCTGCATACTTCCTCTGTCTATCTTGAGCAGCAAGTAGCCTTTTCTGAATTAACTTGACTGAGTCATGCAATTGTTGTACCAATTCTGAGCCGAGAATCCTTCCTTCTCCTACTTCATCCCAACTTGTTGGTGATCTACATTTTTGCCCGTACAAAGTTCTGTATGGTGGCATGCCGATACTGGAATGATAGCTATTGTTGTAATAGAATTCAATCAACGGCAAGTGGTCGTCCCAACTTCCTGCAAAATCGATTCCACAACTGCGCAACATGTCTTCGATTGTTTGAATTGTCCTTTCACTTTGTCCATCAGTCTGCGGGTGGTACGCCGTGCTCATATTCAACTTCGTGCCAAGACATTCCTGAAATTGCTTCCAAAATCTCGAGTTAAATCGGGGATCTCTGTCTGAAACTATTGATACAGGTACTCCATGCCTTAGTACGATTTCGCGCACATACAGATGAACCAATTTGTCTAATGACGACTTTTCATTAATTGGAAGGAAATGCGCTGACTTTGTAAGACGGTCAACTATAACCCATATAGCGTCATGCCCGGATTTCATTCGCGGTAGTCCTACTATAAAGTCCATAGCGATATTTTCCCATTTCCATTCTGGAATCTTTAGGGGCTGAATTAATCTGCTTGGTCGTTGATGTTCTGCCTTCACTTTCTGACAAGTATAACACTTCGCAACCCATTCCGCTACGTCTCGCTTCATATTTGGCCACCAAAAGTTTTTCTTTAAGTCCCGATACATCTTGGTACTTCCCGGGTGGATTGAAAATTTCGAATTGTGGGCTTCATGTAGGATCTCATTCTTTATTTCAGGTACATGAGGAATCCATATTCTAGAAGAAAACCTTAGTATCCCTTGCTCATCCCTTTGAGTATTAATCTCCTCTCCAGATAACTGATTCTTCTCTTTCTCCATTACTTCTTCTTGACATTTCTTTATCTTTTCCATAAGTGTTGGCTGAAAAGTCATTGCACGACAAACTTCTTCAACTTTTCCACAATCACAAAGTTCCAGTTCAAATCTCTTGATTTCTTCAGATAATTCCTTTGAGGTTGTCATCATATTCAGTCTCTCCTTCCTACTTAGAGCATCGACCACAACATTCGCCTTCCAGGATGGTAATTTATCGAACAATCATAGTCCTTGATCAATTCCAGCCATCTCCTCTGCCTCATATTGAGCTCCTTCTGAGTTAAAATATACTTTAAACTCTTGTGATCCGTGTAGATTTCACATTTTTCTCCGTAAAGGTAATGTCTCCAGATCTTAAGTGTGAACACTATGGCGGCTAGTTCCAAGTCATGCGTCGGGTACTTCAACTCATGCGATTTCAACTGTCATGACGCATATGCGATCACCTTACTGTGTTGCATTAACACACAGCCCAAACCCTTATGTGAAGCATCCTTGAATATTACAAAGTTTCCTTGATCATTTGGTAGCACTAACACCGGAGCTGTTACCAATCTCTGTTTCAACTCTTGAAAGCTATTCTCACATTCTGCACTCCATTCAAACTTTTGATTCTTTCTGGTTAACTTGGTCAATGGCGTGGCGATTTTTGAAAAATCCTTGACGAACCTTCTATAGTATCCTTCCAACCCTAGAAAACTTCGCACTTCCGTAGGAGTCTTTGGCCTCTCCCAACTCATAACTGCCTCAATCTTTGCCGGATCCACTTTAACTCCTTCATTTCCAATGACATGCCCCAAAAATTGAACTTCCTTTAACCAAAACTCATATTTGGTAAACTTGGCATACAACTTCTCTAGACGAAGTATTTCAATGCTATCCAGAGGTGCTGTTTATGTTCTTCTTCTGACTTAGAATAAATAAGGATGTCATCGAATCCATAAATGCGGTCGGGGCGTTGGTCAATCAAAATGGCATTACTAGGAATTCATAATGCCCATATCTAGTCCTAAATGTTGTCTTGAGAATATCTTCTTCTTTGATCTTTAATTGATGGTATCCCGATCTCAAGTCAATCTTTGAAAAGCACTTTGCTCCTTTCATGTGACGCCCTCCAAACCCGGGGTCTAGATTTGGGGGTCACTTGCCAATAAACCAAAATAAAATAAACACAGCGGAATAATATAATAAATATGACCCCTTTTACCTACATTGGATCGATCACAGGTTATAGTATGGAACAGGCTCTAATACAAATCAAATGTTATTACAAACCATAGTCTAATTAGTTTTACAACTTATTCAAATTTTATTACAAACCTCTAGACTAATTAAGCGTCCCAAACTATCTACCTGGAAACACACCAACTATTTACAAGCACATAACCTCTGGTCAGACCTGGAACTTAAGCTTGCCCTGGCCTAGCTGAAAGAATCAAGATAAGAAACAAGTATGAGCGAAAGAAATGCTCAGCAAGTAGTAAATAGCTTATGATTTGGAATAACAACAATATATCTGATGAACAAATCTAACTACAATAACTGAACAGTATCAAAAATGATATAAATTTGATAATAAACAACATTTGCAATATATTATGTTTTGAGATTTGAATCCTCGAACGACGGTGTGTTGCCGCCGGTGATCAGCCGCGGAGCAACACCGGTATGCCGAAGTATATCCAACTAAACAAAAGGTACCCAAGGCACATATCGGCCTAGCAAGGTGTTATATCCTGTATAACACATAGCTCACACTGGACCGCCGCCACGGCCTCTTACACAACCATCCAACCCATAAAACCATTTTCCGTCAAAGGAGTCGAATCAAATGACATCCTTAACCACATAACTCCCCATTTCTCATGGTCCGGAGTTTTCTCAACAACCAATGGCGAAATAACCAGAATAATTAGTTATTCGCTAGTCTCAATTCAAAACTTCACTGTATAGAGTAAGTTATAGCTAAATGTAAAAATATTTAACTATTCTGAACTTAGAATAGTAGAGAAATTGAAAGGATAAATTCAGAGTCAATAACACTTGAATGGTATGTGAACATATAAATATTTGCATAATAAGATTCAAAATAAACGTCACTGGAACAATAAGTGAAGTTAGGGTACTTGCCTGGTATGCTCAATAACCTCTTACTTTAATTCTGTTTCTAACTGCTGGCTACTATCTTCGTCTAACACTTGACTGCACTCCTTGCTACTCGATTCTATAAACAAAAGGACTATCTTAAGTGACAGAACTAAACTCAATCGACGTAACTATACGTCTTGACATCTACCCGACCGTTTATAACTAAGCATGGCATATTAAACTGTAAACAGATAGCATACTTATCACATAACACATAATCATGACATTTGTATATCACGTAATCACATATTTCATGTAATACATAAGTCAGATTATTAAAAGATACGTCTCAGTGCGTTCAGAATGAAAATCAGGTCAATATTAGCATTTATCGATCAAATACCGACTCAAACTGATACACAAATCAAATGACATTGTAATACAAAGGAAATTAGGTCTCAAAAGTATTTTTATTGGAAGCGCAATATTTTTCTGAGTCTGTACGCGTTCGTTTCGTATTAAACGGACGAACGGTTTAATTATTATGAATAAAATAAGAAATAAATGGAATTAAATCAATTACCAATTATATTAATTGATTTTTAAATACCAAAATATAATTTTAAAACCTTAAAAATAATTTTTTTAGAAATTATTTGAATTAATTATAAATAATTTACATTTATTTAACTATTTATAAATAAAATTAATTGATTGATTGATTTTTAATCAATTAATTAAATTTATAAATAATTAACTAAAATGAATTATAAATAATTAAATCAAATTGTATTTTTGAAAATAATTAATGAAAATAATTTTAGGAATTTAAAATAATTAAGAAAATAATTTTTAGAATTAAAAATAATAAATAAATGATTTTTAAATTAAAAGTTTTTTAGAATTTAGAAAA